>NC_081572.1:9907317-10093475 GCF_022355385.1 Mustela nigripes
TTTTTTTTTTAGAATGAACTTCTTATAAAAGTTCCAAATACTATAAAATGGAAATTATTAAATTAAAACAAACCAAAAAAACCCATAAAATATCTGGGGAACAATCAAACAACTAAACTAAGTCATTTTTGACCTAGATGCTGGTAGAAATCATGGAGATAGGATTTTGTTCTAGAAAGATAAATACATTTTGAATTGATGCAAGAATCAAGTCTATTTCATTTGATAATTTACCAGGATTGCTGCTATCATTACCATCCTTATGAAGACAGGTGTCTTTAAAAAATTTTTTTAAGGATTTTATTTATTTACGTGAGAGAGAGAGAGCATGAGAGGGGGGGAGAGGGTCACGGGGAGAAGCAGACTCCCTGCTGAGCAGGGAGCCCAAGGCAGGACTCAATCCCAGGACTCCAGGATCATGACCTGAACTGAAGGCAGTCACTTAACCAACTGAGCCACCCAGGTGCCCCTAAAATTTCTTCTAAGACTGAAGGAGGAAGGTATGGATCTGCCAAAGGTGGAAAAGAAATGACAAACTAGCCAGAGTGAGAGAAAGATTCAGGATTCCTGTATCTCTAGCCAAAGGTATTTCTTCTAGATTGAAATCAAGTTGGATAACATAATCGAACGATAAATCTGTTTTTAATTGCCTTTTCCCAAAGCTCTTGTTTGTCAGTTTGAACACTCGTTGGATTATGTTTTGTTGGTTTTGTTGTTGTCGCTGTTCCTCTCTTCTCCACCACTACACTAGATTATGAACCAGTAGATGTTAAATAGCACATCTTTTTTTTTTAATTTTTTATTTTTTATAAACATATATTTTTATCCCCAGGGGTACAGGTCTGTGAATCACCAGGTTTACACACTTCACAGCACTCACCAAAGCACATACCCTCCCCAGTGTCCATAATCCCACCCCTTCTCCCTAAATAGCACATCTTATTTCTCCCTTACTCCCCAGATTCTAGCAACATGCCTGGCTTTCAGAAAGCCCCTGATACCTGATTTAGGGAATGGATTAAATAAAGGCTGTAATGAGGCCAATCTATTTCTGAGATGGATTTAGGTATATGAGTGGTAACATTTGAAAAAAATGCAGAGATAAATCACAGTTACCAGCATATTCCAGTGAAAGCAACTTGCATTCGTTTGAATGGGCTCTCAAATACTTAGTAAGGAGATCTGTGGGCTATTGAGGTATAATATCACAACTGCCCTTGTTAACTATGATCCCAGGATTCTTCATATACATGTTAGCCTTAATTTATTAAGACACTATCACACTGACCACACTTCATTAATTTAGTCACACTTCTATTGTCACTATTTTACAAATGAAAAATAAAAAGACCGTGTCTCTATATATTCCAGGTTCTTCTTAGATGAACTATTTTAAAATTTTGCGATGGCTTTGAGGAAGTTATTTGTAATTCTGTTTTATAGATAAAAACTAAAACTCAGATTAAAAACTATGTTCAAATCATACACATGGCAAATGGTAAAGCTGGGGTCTGAATCTAGGCATGTGAGGTTTTTTTGTTGTTTTTTTTGTTTTGTTTTTTTTGATTGCCATGGTGTTTGCTGTCTCTATTATTACATGTAGTTCTGTTCATTTATTATACATAGGATTACATTGTAGAAACAAATGGATACATATTTTCTTATATACCTGTTTAATATTTTTCATGTATATGTAGGAAGGATGTGCACTTTTTCAACTTTATGATGAAATTAATTTCCAAGATGGCAACACTAATTTTACCCTCTTCTTTAGCAAGGGTCATGAAAGTTTCCATCATTCTATATCTTCCCCCAATACGTGGAATTGGCAAATTTGTTAATTTGTCTCCAATCTGGTGGCTGGGTATTTTAATTTGAGCATCTCTTTGTGTTTTCCCATGATGGCTGTTCTCTTCTGCATCATCTTCCAGGGAAGAAGTGATATGCCCCAATTCCACTGGTGGCCAGGCCCTGTTCCCAGTGCCAAGCACCAGAATGTTCCATCCTGTGATTAACTCCATGAGCAGCTCTGCTTCCCAGTCCGAGACGGATGTGACCACTGTCGCAGTCCCAGGCTTGGAAGGGGAATGTGAGGTGTGATCAAGATTCTTTCTCTCTCCTGTCCCTGTGGGGCAATGCTTCCCTCGGACCTCAGCCAGATCCCAGGAAACCTGCTGTTTTCACTGGAGAAGGCTTGTGTGTTGTGATTGCTCACACTTCCTGGTCTGAGTTTATGAGAATTTTCAACACAACAAAGGCCAGAGTTCCTGTCCACAAAATAGATTACAATCTATCAGTATGAGAAGGACAATGCAGCCAGCACGGCACAAACTCAGTCCTTGTTCATAAACACTTTCTGGCCTCTTTAGAGCGCTTGTGACTGACAACAGGACGTGTTTAGACAGCACCTTCCAAAAATAAAATCGACGAAAAAAATCAGTAAAGTCACAATGTCACAATTTCCCAAACTCTGTAACGTAGTGATATCTTTGTTCCCATTGAGAAATAAGGTCCAAAATGCTAAAGGAAGGAATGGATTCAAAATACAGTAAAACCTGTAATCCACAGAAAGGAATGAAGTCTGCTCCAGGGACAGAGAAGCTACAGAGATGGTTTCTCAGGAATGACTTATTTAACTCTGGATACTTTTATTCCATAAAGTCCAGGAGCTTGACTGTACAAGCACATGAACAAACCCAACATGAAATCTTAGTCCTCCTAATATTAATCTGCAAACACATAATTGACTTGTTGATATGCACTTGCTTAAGAAAGGATGCCCTTGATGGAAACTTCTTGAGATCATTAGCTCTGTTGACTCATTGGTCAATAAACTGGCTTTCTCTCATGAAGTTTCTTTCTATCCCAGGAAGAAACAAAAGTTCAGTGTTAAAAAAAGAAAAAAAAAAGTCAATAGCTTCCAAGGACACTAAAACCAAACTATTCAATTTAGCTTTCTGTTTTGAACTTTGCTCATTTTTTTGTGATTTTTCTTGATGCAAGAAATACATTTGTATTATAATATTTAAAATACATAAATAAAAAACAAAACAAAACAAAAATACTTTATTATACCTAGTTGCACTACCTTCCACAGAGGTTATCATGGCTTTTAGTTTGGTGTGGATCTTTTAGAACTGTTTTCTACATATTTGTTTAGAGGTACTATACACAGTTTATAATTTTAATATCTTTACTTTATGATATAACATTATTCGATAACTTACTTTCATATTCTTGATGACATATCTTAGAAATGTTAAATTATTTTAAGTGGTTGTAAGAAAATCTATAGTGTGGGTATACTCTGGTCCATTTTACTATTCTTTTAATAATCAACATTTAGATTGTGGCTAAGTTTTACAACTATGCTAATAAGGCTGCTTTCCTCATGCAGTAAATATCCTCCATGCTTCCTTCTGTCAGAAGTTTCTGGATAGGGGTGTCTGGGTGGCTTGGTGGGTTAAGCCTCTGCCTTTGGCTTAGGTTGTGATCTCAAGGTCCTGGGATCGAGCCCCGCATCGGACTCTCGGCTCAGCCGAGAGCCTGCTTCTCACTCTCTCTCTGCCTGCCTCTCTAACTTGTGATCTCTCTCTCTGTTCAGTAAATAAATAACATATTAAAAAAAAGAAGTTCCCAGATAAAAATAAAAATACTCAAATGCAACTGTGTAACCTATGCATTATTAATTTAAATTGAAGGGCAGGGAAGAGTGATTATGTACAATTTCTATTGGTAACTTTTGTTGAGTACTAATTGTTTACCAGCTACTACTTGTGCATTAACTAAATGACCTTTAAAACGGTCCTATAAGGGTGCCTGGGTGGCTCAGTGGGTTAAAGCCTCTGCCTTTGGCCCAGGTCATGATCCCGGGGTCTCGGGATCGAGGCCCCCATCGGGCTCTCTGCTCAGCAGGGAGCCTGGTTCCTCCTCTCTCTCTGCCTGCCTCTCTGCCTACTTGTGATCTTTGTCAAATAAATGAATAAAATCTTAAAAAAAAAAAAAAGGTCCTATAAGGTAGGTACTATGGTTAGCCTTACGTTACATATGGGGGAACTGAGGCATAAAGGAAATAATTACCTAGCTAAAAGTCATAACTCTAGGAAATGGAAGAACAGATTGGAATCCGTATATATTCCTGGAGCCTATATTTTTAACCATTATGCTGCACTGCCTCGCAACGTGATTATATAAGGAATTAATAAGGTAGTTTGTAAAAGTTCTTGGGTAATTTCAGTGTCTGGTTATTTTTGGATAGGGCGAGGGTGTGTGGGATTTATGTGGTGACATGTGAAGTGTATAAGAAGTGTAAATTAGAAAGGGACACGAAGGCTCTGTCATCCCAGATGAAGGAGATTTATAGAGAGTAGCTAAGGAAATAAAAATCTTAAAAATATTCACAAGGATTCCAATTGCACAGTTTTATTCTTTACACATGTGTCCCTGAAAGGTACGTTACCAATGCTACACTTAAAGGATGTTGAGAATCTGGAATGAATCCAAGAGAAAGGAAAAACAGCCTTAAATGACAGAAAGTAAGGCTAGGGGAAAAAAAAAAAAAGAAAGAAAGTAAAATAAAAAAAGCCAAAGAGAACCATTTTGTGGATATTGATTATTAGCTGGGTACATGGTCCTACCCTCTGTGCTCTGGCAAAAATGAAGACTAAATTCTTGAAACACAGTCCTTCTGTGATTCTGCTTGCTTTGTAATAATAGAGATGAGACCCAGGGAGAAATAATTGTTATGCACAATATAGGGGTCATATAGACAAAAATAGGAATAAATGATATGAATCCTTTATGGGACATCCATTCTGTGCAAGAAAACTGTCCAAAGACTTATCTTACTTAATTCCCATGGTAGCCATCGTCATAGCTAAGGAAACAGTTGCTGTGTTTTATTCAATAATGTGCTAAGACATAGGGCTGATAACTGTGATTCAAACCCCAAATCTGTCTCATTCCAAAACTCAAATGTTTCTTAGCCACCCCCCCCCACTCTTTTGGAAAAGAGAGGAGAACTGGAAAATGGTTTTTCAAATAAATGGAGAGTTCTTGTAAGAGGTCCGTAGCACAGATAGTGAGACTAGGAAGATTTCAGATAACTATACTGAGGGACTCTGTGTTCGATGAAAAACACTCTGTAAAGAGAAGGCTCATTCTGAGAAAGTGTCATAGGGCTATCATGTGTATGTTTCTTCTGGGACACTCCTGCTTCTTGTTAAAATATTGGCATGCATCCAAATTGTTCCATACATAGGTACCAACCCTAACTGCCTCCCAATACCACAGCTTGCCCCCTCCCACCATCTTCCTCCCCGTTATCCAGCAACAGATGGTAATAGGATGTGGAACACTGGCCCTCCAGATTCCTTCTTCTGAGCAGCTGCTATCCATTCTGATTGGTTGATGCCTATGTCATACTAGCTGTTCTCATTTGAATACAAGTCCTATATACAACCATTGAGCTTAGATGTTAGGGCAGACAGCTGTATCGTGTTCTCTCTCCGGGTCTCTTTCATCTCTACAGACATTATCGTGTGTACTCGACAGAGGATTTATAGATTTGAATTTTCATCAGGTGCTGAATTAAAGCCAAAGAAGTTGTTTTTAAACAGAGCATCATCATTTGGTTCTCTTTTTCATTGTTATTATCAGACCTAAAGAATAGTCAGTGTATGGATCCTAATCTTAGGAATCCTAAGCTTCACCATAATAGTGTCCTTTATCACAGAGGTCTAATTGGCCTAAAAGAACCCACTCTAGTTTAAATCTTGAACTGTTACAGTTGTAACTTCCAATGTATAATATATACTCAAACTGATACATATAGGCAGTAATAGAAACAAGGCCCACAAACACAGATGAGCACCTTAGCACACACAGTGAGTACTAAGTACCACATAATTAGGTTCCCCAATCTTTATTTCTTTTAATCTAGATATAAGGGAAAAAAGGGAGAGTAGTCCTGACCTCTGGGTTTCTCAATAAATATTCAACTAATGATGATTTTCCTTATTAAACCATACCCCATATATAGGGATAGGAAGAAGAAAAGATTAGTCTAAGTAGGTGGCATGAGCAGAAGCAGCCAGTATAATCCCACTGGGGTTAATTTGTTCATCTGTCTTTCCTCTAAGGCCAGGAATCTTTTTTGAAACTCATAAAAGATAAATATTCCCAAAGAGATTGTGGAGGAGTAAGGCAAGTTGACACAGCTCAGCAAACATTTTAACCATCTTGTGGCTAGGACTTCGGGAGACTCAAGGAAGTCTCTTGCTATGTGTTCACACGTTCATGCAAACACACAGCAGCGAGTTGGGATACATGTGTGTTCGTGGAGGTTTGGGAAAGCCAGAACAAATGAATGCATATGAATTGAGGCTGTAGGGCAAGCTTGTCCTCTTTCTCATATGAGGAAAGACAACAGTTCCAAATTTCAAGGGCTTTCTTGTGCCCAGATTATTATTTACTTAACAATAATTCTCAGCTGTGAATTTTAACTTGTTCTTACGACACCATTTATAATGGACCCTTCCTATTATCTCTCACTCGGTTTCCAGCTCTGCCCCACTTAGCTTTGCAAGACCGAAATAAAGAACTACATTACTTTATCAAAGGGAAGGCAGAAGTCCGTAAAACAGAACTTTGAGTGCCTGCTCTGATCTCCAGCACAGGACAAACTTTTCCATCTCTTAAGCAGCATGGAACTTCAGCACTTCCAACTTTGGATTTTCTGTATCTCTGCCTAGTGGGGTACAAATGATCATTTGTGTGTGATTCATGTCTTGCTTCCTTTAGCTGTTTAGTGGTCCTTTCTATGACATCAGAGCTAATCCATATTCCTCTGACAACCTCACAGTCACATGCACACAGAAATGTCTTTGTCATGGTCCTTCCTTCGGCTGGCTGATGGTATGTGGTCAAGAATGGTTTCGAAGGAATATGGGATTAAAGGCTCCTGGTTCTTACAGTTCTTGATTTTAACCTTGAATTCAGATTCTACACTAACTAGGAGACCCTGTCATGTGAGAGAACTTACTTCTTTATTTGCAACCATATGATGTAGTTATTTCTCAGTTAAGGTGAAGACTAAATGAGATTATTCTAGGCATAGAGCCTAGTACAATGCAAGGTACATAGTAAAACCCAGTGACAGTATCTAGTACTATTGCTATTGTCCTAAAAACAACAGTAAAGGTTGATATTCCACTGCCCACATAACTTCTCACCAAAAAAAAAAAAAAAAAAAAAAGGCCAAGAATTCAGATGTCAAGTTAGGAAGTAATGCAGATACCAACTCTTCCATTCTGAGATGAGCAATTTGAGGTTCTCAACAAAATGAACAGCTGATTTCTTTAATCTCTCCGCTATATACAGCCAAAATGATCTACCATATCCTAAACACTATTGGGTGATCTGTATGAATGTTATATTCTGAATAGATATGCTTGGCACTTGATGAAATGTCTATGTCCTATTCCGCATACCCATCCAGTCCTGGCTGCTATGAGCTCAAAGAAATCATGTTCATTTCTAAGGCTCATATTAATTTTAGCTAGAATAAGCCATATTTCAGTAAAAAAAAACTAAGATCTGAAGGAGAAAAAAACACAATACAAATCTTAGTTTTTGAAACTTAAATTATTTTGAATTAAAATTTTAAATTTTAAATTATTTATTGTTTTGTATGGCACGGACAAGTTTTCTTCTCATTGTGAAATCTATATAGGTCAATACTGGAGTCTCAAATATTTTCTGAACTCATTCAATGACTACAAGTTACCATATGCCTTAGTCATCAGAAGCAAGAAAAGTTGTTTGTTTGGAACACACTCACTTCCAGTGCATGAAAGTTCTTTCTCTTCTACAACCTCCCGCTCCTTGTTGTTTCTTATTTTCTTGATTCTCGCAATTCTAACAGGTGTGAGGTGATATCTCATGGTGGTTTTGATTTACATTTCCCTCATGAATTCTGATGAGCATTTTTTCAACAGACACATGAAAAAATGCTCCCAATACCACAGCTTGCCCCCTCCCACCATCTTCCTCCCCGTTATCCAGCCACAGATGGTAATAGGATGTGGAACACTGGCCCTCCAGATTCCTTCTTCTGAGCAGCTGCTATCCATTCTGATTGGTTGATGCCTGTGCCATACTAGTTCTTCTCATTTGAATACAAGTCCTATATAAAACCATTGAGCTTAGATGTTAGGGCAGACAGCTGTATCGTGTTCTCTCTCCAGGTCTCTTTCATCTCTACAGACATTATCGTGTGTACTCGACAGAGGATTTATAGATTTGAATTTTCATCAGGTGCTGAATTAAAGCCAAAGAAGTTGTTTTTAAACAGAGCATCATCATTTGGTTCTCTTTTTCATTGTTATTATCAAACCTAAAGAATAGTCAGTGTATGGATCCTAATCTTAGGAATCCTAAGCTTCACCATAATAGTGTCCTATACCACAGGGGTCTAACTGGCCTGAAAGAACCCACTCTGGTTTAAATCTTGAACTGTTAAACAGTTGTAATTTCTGTTACAGTTGTAACAACTGTTACAGTTATAACTTCCAACATGTGGCCCCTTACACGCATTCATACAAATTCCACACCAATGCCCTCACACATGAGTACACACACTCATGCATAATCACACACACACAGTCCCACATGATCACATACATTCATTTAGCCATAATATATTGATTATCCAAGTTTTACTAGAAAAACGTAATCTATGGTCATGTCTAGCATGAATAGAAAATGGTTTGGTGTCTTTTTTCATCTGAGTTCATATCACCCTTGGCCTTAGCTTTGTACTTGAACTTTTCACCTGATTCTCCCTAGAAGTTGTTTTCTTTTTTTATTACCCATGATTTTGTAGAATTTTCAAGTCCTGTGGAATAAGAGAGAGAATGAAAGAGTGAAAACAAAGCTTTAACACACATGGTTGGTCAGCAGCCACTTAACTCTTAGTGTCCTGGAGATACCCCTTCACTGGGAGTCACAGGTAGCACACACAGCACTGTCACTCTTCGCTAATTTAAAGGTCAGGGTTTCCCATTTCCAGAGTGTTCCCCTCTAACTGCGTACTTGTTTGGAGAATCCCTCCCTTTGTTCAACAAACTGCCCTTCAAATTGGTTATAGCCTATAGAACAAAAGTATAAAATAGGTCCTTGTGGATATGATATAGTGAAACATCTTACTTTGGGGGAAAACACTAAGTTTAAAGAGAAATATGCCTATCAGGACCTGAGCAGCCCAGATCCAATGGCTTACTTGCCTCCAAATGGGCTGGGACTGCACCTGGTTAGGACTGAACCATCTGACCCTCTCTCCATGGAGCAGCCCAAGATGGCAGGATCCACCCACGCCTGCTTCTTGACACTGATGTTGTACCTTAACAGACCTGCCCTTGGAATCACAATTCCTCTGTTCATAAGACAAATCAAGAAACCAGTTTGCATGGGGAATAAAGTCTACATTCTCCTCCACTACCAGCAAAGGCCTATCTGCCTTACAGAGGCCAGGCGAAGAAACCCCACTCCTTCTGCACTCAGGGCACACCTCTTTTCCTGGGCCAGTAGAAAAAAGGGAAGCAGCATTAATCCTTTCTTCTGTAGTAGGAGTCTGCCTCCTCGTTGTAAAGGCCCATTCATGTAGAATAAAAGAAACCTAATTGATCTACTTTTGGAATCCGTGGGGTGGGGGAAGGAGATTAAAAAACAACAACAACAACAACAACAAAAGCCACTAATCTTTGATCCAATTAGCATATCCAATAACTACCTAAGCACACGGCATCAGCTTACGGGGACATTCTAGTTTGTTGTTTCCAAGAAGAGTGATCCTCTAGTTAAGCTCTCTTAAGTTCCTTCCAGGTCTATTTAAGAATCTGTAATTTTATCCCAGTATCCTGCTTTTAAGCCAGGACTTTAGCTCATGGGATAAAGACAAAAATAATTTCTGTAGACAGCATGCCACGGGCAACCCTCATGTCAGGAAAGACAGGGAATCTTCCCATTCAAAGCAAAGGGTCATTTGTTAATGTCTCCATATACATTCACTGTGGGAGGGATTTAAAATAAACATTGAGAGCGGCTCCCTGATTCTGCTTTCTTCTGGGTGAGAGTCCGAGCTCTTAGAGATTTGTCCATTCTCTTTTCAGACATGGCCTGAGCACAGATCTGCATATAACCAAATAAATGAAGTGATAGCCTCCGGACAGTTCTATCTCTGTGACTCCTTTTTTTCTGATATTACTTTATTTTTTTCCCCCTTACCATGAAGAAAACGTCACTGTTTCACTTAAATATAATTGCCATAAAGGAAACCCGTGCCTCTGCATGATGTGCTCTGAGAAGAGGCATCAGAGTCCGTTTGACAGCTCTTTTTTGTTTTATATTTTGAAGGTTTTATTTATTTCTTTGAGAGAGAGAGAGAGCATGCATGAGTAGGGGAAGGGGCAGAGGGAGAGAGAGAATCTTAAGTGGACTCTGGTGGGTGCAGAGCTCAATGCAGGACTCAGCCTCAGGACCCTGATTAGGGTCATGACCTAAACTGAAATCAAGAGTCAGCCATTTAACAAACTGCACCAGGCAGGCACCCCTGTTTGACAACTATTTTAAATATTTCACTTTGGGGGGAGGGAGTCCAAGATGTGCCTCTTATTGATGGGTACCCAGAGGAGAGGACAAGAGAGATGATTCTTCACAAATGAGCAACGAGCATACCTATTGATGGACATTCAGAAAGCACTGGCTGAGCCGTAGGCGGGTTAAAAATAGGAAAATTGCTCGGGGCTAGGGTTATTCTTGTAGTAAAAGGGCAGCAGCTCCACTCTTGCAGCTGGAAGGGGACCAGAAACAAGATGGGTTCCTTTATCCAAGGTCCTTCATCAAGGGCTGTCCCTTCTTCTTTACCAACATTCCCCACCCCTTCCTTTTTCTTATGTGAAACAATGCCTAAGGCTACAGATAGGATAGGAGACTCTGGAAGAATCATGAAAGCAAGGCTTTATAAAGACAATATTTGCTCAATGACTGGTGATGTTTTTCCCAAGATTAACAGGTCTTTTCATACATATTAGAACATGTCCACATTTCTAAAAGGCGGCAGCTTTTGAGCACAAGAGTGGCACTGCCTTTATAAGGCTGTTGCATCTCATACCAGCCCATACTTGTCTCTTGCTCCATCTGATAACTGGCCAGCAGAGTGGAGCACACTGGAAGAAAACATGGCTGAGAATACAAATTCTGGGGCACAAGAAGTACAGCCCGTCCATGTGACCTGCTTGTAGGTGTGCCTGCCACTTCATTCCCAATGCCCCCTTAATCCTTCAGGGAACTAGAAGAATGCTCAGTACCTCTGGGACCAAATACAGTAAAACGGAAATCAGTCGATCTCCAACCAGGCAACCTGACCATAGTGACAAAGATTTTACACAAAATCCATTGTTTCCCTCCAGTTTCAAGAATGATAAAATAAAGTGGTCAGTCCATTCGTCTTTAGAGCACAAGCCCCCACAGGTGTCTTCTACAGGGCACCATAGACTTCTTCGTTCTCCCCTTACATCCTAGACTCTCCCAGCACCCCAGCACCTCTTCTTTATTTTATTTTATTTATTTGACAGAGAGAGACACACAGCGAGAGAGGGAACATAAGCAGGGGGAGTGGGAGGGAGAAAAACAGGATTCCTGCCCAGCAGGGAGCCCGATGTCCGAGCTGGATCCCAAGACACTGGGATCATGGCCTGAGCCTAAGGCAGATGCTTAACTGTTTGAGCCACTGGCACACCGGTGGCTGCTTTTCTGCTGCATCAGTGGACTTGCATCGCAGCGACAAGTACCAAACAGCCCACAATGCCTAAATATTTATTATCTCACCTTTTAAAGAACAGGTGTGCCGGGGACTGATCTGCAGTTTCACCTTTATATAACCATCTAAGTTTGATGTCTCTCAAAAACAAGGGAGTCCAGAACCTGTAGGATTCATGGAATTTAAAGCCATGATTTGCTTCAACTGCTAGATTCTTTTGTATTTCTCAGATATACCCAGAGAAAAGCTGAGCTTTGCCTTTGGAAATGTATTGTTCCAGAGGAGATTAGAAGTTAAGGACATCTATTACCATCTTCAGATGACTAAGAGTCAGGTAGAAAATGGATAATATGTATACTCTGAAGTCAGAATGCTTTGTAAAACATTTACAAAATTTACAAATGTAAAATGTAGAACATTTGTAAAACGCTTTGTAAAATCTGAGTGATGTCTTCCTCAATTGAAGGCACTAAAGATGGGAACATGCATCTCTCTCCTTATAGTACATTCATCTGTTTGAAAAAGTTGTACTTAAAATCATTTTTAGTGAGTTGAATCACTTGTATACAGGGAAGAATCTATGTATTTAGTTTCCCTCTTTTTTTCTTTTTAAAGATTTACTTATTTATTTGAGAAAGAGAGAGAGAGACAGAGAGACAGAGAGACCTTGAGATCATGACATGAGCCAAAACCAAGAGTCAGGTGTTTAACAGACTGCGCCACCCAGGTTCCCCTCCCTCTTTTTTATATTATACACGGTATTAGTTATTTAATGTTACACTGCAATTCATCACCAACTTAGCTAACTTCAAACAACACACATTTATTATGTCACTGTTTCTTTGAATCAGGAGTTCCCGAAGAGCTTAGTTGGGTTTTCTGCTTCAGGATCTCAGAAGTTGTGATGAAAGTGCTGGGCAAAGGCTGAAATCTTATCTCAAGGTTTAGCTGGGGAAGGATCCGTCTTCTTCAATGCACATGTTGGCAGAATTAAGTTCCTTGGGGCCTGTTAGACTGGGGCCTTGGTTTCCTGTAGATGACCAGTCTGAAGCTACAATCCCTTCTTTCTTCTATGGTCCTTTGCATAGAGAAGTTTACAGCATAGCAGTCTGCTTTATCAAAGTTACAAATGGGGAGAGTCTCCCAACGAGACAGGTTATCATCTCCTATAATGTAATTAGGGAGGTGACCTTTCATCACCCTTTCCAAGTTCTATTAGTTAACGCAGTCACAGTTTTTGCCCATCGTTCAAGGGAAAGGAACACACCAGGGTACAGATCCGGGGAGTTGCAGTAACTGGGGGCCATCTCTAACCACCGTCCTAAACATACAATCACATTCTTCTTGCTTCTGCAGACTGACCGGGAATGTCCTCATGGAGAGAGAAGCAAATGTGAGACGTATAAAAGAAGGCCCAAAGAAACCTATTGATTTTCATGTCCTCTTTGTTCGATAAAAATGTTTTCAATTTTTAATGATTAAAAAAACAAAAAAACCCACAATTTTTCTTATAGTGTTAAAGTGTGCCTAGCTGACCTGAATTTGTCCTCCTTAGTTTTCCCATCTTACCACTGTGGATCTGCCCATCTCAGCGCTTCACTGCTTGACAAACACCAGCTGCACGGCACACCTGGCTCTCTCACCATATTCTGAATTCTTAAGGTCAGAGACTTGGGCTTGATCATGGCAACCTTACCTGGCACAAAATAGACTCTCTGTAAAGTTTTCTGAATGTGTAAATGAATGAACAGATAAATTGCTCAAACTTTACATGTCATTTCCCCTTCCATTCAACCCTTACAGTAACCTAGTAGGATACAGATAGTAATTCCTTTATGGATTTATTTTATATATTCTTTATATAAATTGATATGTATATATTTTTCCAAATACTGCATACTTAAAATGTAGAGCTTGCATAGGTTTCTCAAGGGCAGAATTTAAAACCATTGGTTTTGGTTTAAGTTCCTTATTTTTTCCTCGTAGAGCTGCAACCTGATTTTTGAACTTGTCTTTGAAATGTTGACCAACTGACCTTGATTCTAAGGGCAAAGCATGTCCAAGCACATGTTCTCCCTCTAAAGTGTGGTATAAAGAAGTAGGCAGGGCCACAGGGCATCTGGCCAAAAAGTTCTTTGATGGAGGTGGGGGGTGGGAAGGGTGGAAACACTTATGTTTTTTTTTAGTCAGAATCCAGAATGTTCTGAAATGTACTAAAAATAAATTTATTTAGGCAGCCCCTTTGCTAGGATAGGAATGCTGAGTTTTTAAAGAACTTGGGGGAGAATGTTTTGGTGAACTTGTATACCGTACCATAAATATTTTTACTAAAATTATAGAATTGTCTGTTTCCTTTCAAATTGCATCAGGACCCAGGCAAGAGCAATGAGTTTTTAATGTGGAAATTTCGTGCACACGTTTCGGCTTCTTCCTTTTCTTCTTCAACTTTGCCAAGCCTCATTTTCTGTTTGGTAAAGATTGATTTATTAGTGCTTTTTTGGCCTACCTGATGTGTTATGCAATTTCTCAGCAAATTCAGGGACACAACCATCAGTTTGCAAACTTGTTTGGTTATAACCATAAAGAGGTTTATTAGATTCAGTCTGATTTATTTACTATGCTGAATTATTTTTGCTTAGCCCAAAGCCTGAAACCTGATCTTCTCCTTGCCTTCATTTTTTTTTCTTTGAAATTAAAAGAGAGAGAGAGAGAAAAGAAAAGAAAAATAAATAAATAATGAGACACAGTGAAACATGTTTTGTTCCTCGGGGTGCAGAATAAAGTTCTCTGATCTACTGTTGTTTGGAAGCTATACAATGATAGAAATTGTTGCTTTGGATGCCCCAAGAAAGGAAGATCTTAAAGCTTGATTTGTTTTATCTCCCAATAAAATATCAGTAACGCAGGAAAGAGGACACCACAGGATTGTCTGCAAAAGTGAATATGCTCCTCTTGATGACCATAAATGGCAGAGGAAGGTGTTGAAAGGTGTTGCTGCTTTCAAGTGGAAGGAGCAGTGACAAGGTGACAAGGGTCACTGTGCCTAGTCACCACCCTGTGGTTTTCCCTCCTGTGGAGAGACTTCAGATGTGGTTTCAATCCCATTGAGTGTAATTGACACTAATGCGTGTTGGATGAACATCCCAGTCATGGATCCCGCTTCTCCTTCTCTCCAGGCATTGCCAAGAAGAGACTCCAGTTCTCCACAGAAGGAGTTTTCTCCAAGTTCTCATCAAACATAATTTCCACTTGTTTTTGAACTGATAAATCCTGAAAGGAGCTTGTGCTGTTCACTTTGGTTTCCTGAGATGACTGTTCAGCTGCACATGTCTTCTGCATCTGTACAACTTGAGCTGTATTTATAATCCAATGTATCATCTCATGTTCAATAGCACATGTTGAGTGAGTCAGGAACCTCCTCATGTTGTTGGGAAAGAAAGAATTTTAAGTTTTTTGATCCATGAAAATGGGGAAGGCCCCTTAAGGACAGCTGTTATGGGCTGAATTGTGCTACCCACCCCCAACTCCAATTCATATAATGAAGTTCTACCCTCAATATGTCTGAATGTAACTGTATATGGGTACGGGGTTATTTAAAGAAATAAGATCATTGGGATGAGCACTCATCAAATACTGCTGCTATCCTTATAAGAAGAAGGAATTAGGACACAGAAAACACAGAGGGATGGTGGTCATCTCCAAGCCAATGAGACAGGCCTTGGAGGAAAGCAACCCTCCAACATCTTGATCTCAGAATTCCAACCTCTAGAACTGTGGGAAATGAATTTCTGTTCTTTAAGCCACCAAGTCTATAATAATTTGTTATGGAAACACTAGCAAACTAAAAAATACAGGGAGTGAATCTTCTAGTGAAGCTGTCTTCTTCAGGCAAAATGCCTCTTTCTGGGTGGAATTCAAGGTAGACCTCATTTAGATGTAGCATGTGGCTTCATTTCCCTATAGAATGGCTTATTTGTGTGAGTGACTTGAATGTTAACTCACATGGCCACTCTTGACTCTCTTGTTTATCCTGGCATCAGGACTATGTATTGACTCCTCTTTGGGTGTAAGAAAGCATTCACAAAAGATTTAGAGGACAATTTTCTTTGAAGAGATTATACTGATGAAGGTAAGAACAAGTTGGGTGTAAAAGAACCAATGTGTGAGTACCTACATGGGTAAGCTTAAATCACATTACCTAAACCCTTTTTCTTAAATGCAGATGACTACTTGATAGAGTAGAAAAAGCATTATACCGGAAATAGGCAATATCTGGGAAATCTCTTCAAGATTATGAAGATTATGAAGTGCTACACATCAGTGCAATCTGATCTTTAGAATAACCTTGGGACATAATGGGGTTGCTATCATCACGGCCATTTTTCATCTAACAAGAGAAAGACTCAAAGAGTTTAAGAGATTTGTAAATAAAATATTTGAACCCCAAATTCAGGTATTCTAATTTAAAGCTTATTTGTTTTCTATCACTCTACACTGGCCCTGGAGAGTTAGTTCACTCAATGAGGAAATGAATGAAAAACAAGTAGCATATATCTGTTAGATAGAAAATGATCATGTTAGATGAGATCACTATTGTTATTATAGCAAAAACCTCAATTAAGAAGCCAGATATGTGTAAATATTTGGTCAGTTATGGTTCATTTATTACTTGATGAGGCATCTTAATTCAAATATTTCTTTTGTTAGGCATGCTTGATAAAAAATCATGGAAAATGCATTACTCTGTTTTATTAAATAGTAAGTGTGATATACTTCATTTGTATTTTATTATATTTATTAATTATGATGAATTTCATTTTTAGGTTTACATAGTAGGATAGACCCTTATGGAAAAGTGTGAGACAGTTGGAACCCTCTTCTGACCTACAGTTCTACCTGAATTAAGCCTCTTTGATTTAAGAAAATTAGCAAATGCTGTGCAGGCACTTTGCTGTCAGTGAAGTTTAAGATTAATTTTCCCATTTAATGGGAATATATTGAGAACTTATTATGTGTCTGACCCTATCATAGACAACAGAAAACTGTATAACAAAAATAATATTTGAGGAAGTTGAACGTGGTACTTGAGAAATATGTATGGAAGGATGAGATAAGGAGAATTCATTATGGGGTCTTGTGTAATTTGGGTTTGATATGCGCATGATCGTAATAACATTTTTCTGACATTTGAAGAAAATCTCTTATACACAGCATAGAACTATGTCATATTTGTAAACCCATTCTAACAAGTTCTGTCTTTCAAAAGTTATATTTAGACATTTACATTTAATGCAATTGTTAATACACTTTGAGTTAAGTCTGCCATTTTTAATTGTTTTCTGTTTCTTCTCTCTGTTTCCCTCCCTCCTTCTTTGTCCTTTCTTACTTTCTATTAGGTTATTTGAATTCCTACCATTTTTTGTATTCCATTTTAATGTATCTACTGAGATTTTGATTATACCTATTTGTAGGGTTATTTTAGTGATTATCTGAAGGATTACAGTATACATACTTACCTTTTGTCTGTGTGCTTACAATCAAAATTCTACCACTTCAATTTGAATAGGGAAACCTTATTATCTTAAAGGTTTTGTGGTATGGTTGTCATATGTTACCTTCACATATTTCAAAAGCCCCATCAGACATTATTACAATTTTCTTTTCAACTACTAAATCTATTTTAAAGAACTCAAGAAGATAAGCATAATCTATTCTTTTTACCCAGATATTCATTTCCCGTGTCTGTTTCTCTTCTTTTGTTCCTGATGTTCCAAATTTCTGCCTAGTGTCATTTTCCTTTAGTTTAAAGAACTCAATTTAGCAAATATTTTAGAACAGACAGTGTGTCTCTTAGTTTTCCTTCATCTAAGACTGCCTTTATTTCACTTCATTATTAAAGGATATTTTTGCTAAATAAAGATTCAGGGTTGAAAATTATTTTCTTTCATCATTTAAAAATATTATGTTATTTCTCTTTGGTCTTTATGGTACCTGATGAGAAATCTACAGGAATTGAATTGTTGTTCCTCATAGATAATGCAGTTTTGCTCTAAATTCTTTTAATATTTTGTTTTTGCCTTTAGACTTCAGTAGCTTAATTATGATGAATGTGGACATGAGTTTCTTTCTTCAAGCTTATCCTTTTAGCGAGTCAACTCAGCTTCTTGAAACTGTGGGATTCTTTTTGCCAAAATGAGACATTTTTAGCTATTAGTTCTTTAAATATATTTTTCTGACATTGCCTTCTTTCTCGTCTCTTTCTGATAAGCTGATGACATGAATACTAGACTCTTTGTTATTGTCCTACATTTTCTCAATCCTTTTTCTCTCTGATATTAAGATAGAATATATCTTATTGGTTTGTTTTCAAATTCACTGACTCTTTCCTCTGTCATTTCCAAACTGCCATTGAACCATCCACTGAGCTGTGTTGCATTATTGTTGCTTTTTTTTTTTTCATTTTAGTACTGTGAATTTTCCAGTTTTAAAATTTCCACTTGGTTCTTCTGTATATCTTCTATTCCTTCACTAAGACTTTATATTTCTATTTGTTTCAGAGTGTTTATGTTTATTACAATATTTGTTTGTACAGCATTTGTACAACTGGTTTAAAAATTTTGTCAGATAATTCCAATATCTGTATTATCTTAATTATATCTTCATCTCTCAGTTATCTTCTCCCATGTTAGTTGAGATTTTCCAAATTGGAATATGCTGAGTTACTTGGAATTATATGCTATTAATTTTGAATAGTATATAGTAAGACCCTGCATCTTTTTCCAATTCTATGGAAAAAGTTGATATTTTTGTTTTAGTAGGAAATTAACCTTGTTAGATTCAAGCTGAAAATTCTAACCCATCTATATATAGGCTTTGGTTCCAAAGTGAATTTGGTTTTCAAAGTCTTCAAAATGCTCTTTGGATATGTCCCTTGTGTGTTGTGGCCTGCTGTTGGCTCAGTTCTCAGAGTGCCCTATGACTAGGATAAGTTCTATGAAAACAAGTCATGGTTATCCCAAACAGTTCACAAACAGTTTTATGGGGTCACTCTCCTGAACTTTAACCTATCTGTGATCTCTACTCTCATCCTCCCTACTTTGTTTTTGTTTATTGCCTCCACCCTCTTGGGATCATGGTCTACTAATCAAAGAGAAAAATTCCCTTCTCCTAGAATTTTGGTTCTTACTGGGCTTTACTGTTATGAACATATCGGATTCTTCAGGGTTGAAATATAGAAGAATGAGTGCCTGGGTGGCTCAGTTGGTTGAGTGACTGCCTTTGGCTCAGGTCATGATCCCAGAGTCCTGGGATCGAGTCCCACATCAGGCTCCCAGCTCCATGAGGAGTCTGCTTCTCCCTCTGACCTCCCCTCTCATGCTCTCGCACTCTGTCTCTCTCTCTCAAATAAATAAATAAAGTCTTAAAAAAAAAAAAAGAAATGTAAAAGAATGAAGAAAAGCAGAAATAAAAACAGAGAGTGATTTCCATACTCTCACAGTCAATTCTCCGTCCTGGAGGCAGACCTGGAGGGTGTCTACTCTAACTTCTCTGTCTGTGTCAATGCCTACTCTGGTTTTCACACCCAAGTTCATTCAGGTCAGAGGATTGTTAAGGAAAACATTCATAAATTCACTATAAGCTCAATGGTACACTGAACTCTTGTTGTCCCTCCCCCAATTTACCTTCTACTGACTTTTCATAGTTTTCAGAGAGTGACTCTCTATATATAATCTGTTCCAGGTTTGTGTCTACAGTAACTGTAAGAAACAGAGTGTTATATACTTACTCCATCTTACCTGGAACTAGAAACTTAGTAGAGATTTAAATGGATTTCTAATTATTTTGTGTTTGGAGGTGACTGATTTAATATTGTATTAAGTCTGTACAATGGAGCTGCTTTGTTTACACTAGTCACATAAATATTAGTGATCATGACATATATCACATGGCTATGAGATATAAAAAAAAATAGCAGACTTTGTCAATGCTATCCTTTTATAACTTCAACATTCACTTTATTATCACTGTAAACACCTGAGATTTTCTGCTCAAAGGTTATATTCAGCTGGCACATCAGGCAAGCTAGGAGGGCCAGAAGGATGAATGTCTCCAGAATGAGACTTCAAATAATGACAAAAGTTATTGTATAAATACCCAGAGCTCCCTCTTTCCTTGGGGGGCCAGTTTTGAAGTATTCTAAACCAGTCTCCTGGAATCCTCCAGCAGGACTGAAATCACATGCCTATAGTGATAACAAGCTTAGTAACATATCCTTGATTGGTTTTCTTTCTTTCTATTTCTCATTGTCTCTTCCCACCAGTCTTTGCTAGGAACACCTCCCAAATAAAACACTTTTACTCAAAACCTTGTCTTGGGAAACTTTATCTTCTGTGGAAAGAAGAAGATCCAAACTATGACTAACTTTAATAGGCTTTTTAAAGGAAATTTTCTGTATAAATTCAAACCGGTTTTGGTTACAGTATAATAAATAGCTCAGATAAAATAAGTGGGTAGTCTTCATGGAACATGGGGAAATCCTTACTTCACAGATCTTAAGAAGTTTCAGTGACAATGAGGATTTTATAAATAAATAGAATATGAAATAATTCTGCTCTTATCAGAAAGAAATGAATAAATTCTGATATATTATATCCTGATATCTATCCTAGTGTATGTCAACACACCAGTATATTGATTTAAAAATCTATTTATCATAGATGTATTAGTAGTAGAATTCTCATTTGGTACAAAAGAATCCCAGATTTGATTCCAGACCTGGTGACAAAATAGCACTGTGTGATAGGGCATCTGAAGATTTACAAGTCAAACACACTGTTTAGTTGCCTGCCTTCCGGTATGCTCTTCATTTCTATGGGATTCATTTTATTCATTTGTAAATTCAGGATGTTGGACTTAAAATTCTGTAGTGTTTGTCTCATGGATTTCTAGTGGGTATATGCATGGATTTCTATTAGTGAACTGCACTGAAATTATTGGGTACCTCAATGTCTGTGACTACCAACAATTAACAAGCACTAGAATTACTGAAAACCTTATCATTCTTTTATTCTGTGAGGCTGTCCAAGATGAAGAAGAAATTCTTTTGCAAAATTACCCAAAAATAAGTATGAAGGCAGAATTTTACGGATAAAAGTGCACTTAAGAAATAAGATTATAGGGATGAGACCAAGTCAAAGAGAATGTAGGATGGCCAAAAAAGAGACGAACAAAGAAACAAACAAACACTCCATGCAAAGGTTGTAAAATATTTTCTTATGAACAATTCCTTTGGTTTATTTAAGGTGATTTTGCAGAAAGAGCCTGTAAAGCATGTGACAGTTTATAAATGACTCAGCCACAGGCAATTTCCATAGATAATTTATTTATTTTTTTTTTTTTTGCTAATGAGTGAATAGTGAGTAAAGCCGTTGAGGTGATCACATCTGCTAAATAGTCTAAGTGCAAGAGCCGAAAAGAAGAGAGAATGTAATGTGGGAGTTGTTGAGCAAAAGGGGCAAGTAGTACGATGGTTCAAGAAGGGAGCATGTGCACCAAGTGAGAGAGACCATGAAGGCTAGTATGACTTTTCATGGTAGGCAATGCAAAAATCCATAGAATATGCGGTCAGAGGGTAGGCAGGAGCTGAATCATGATGGTAGGACCTCGCAATTCAAGGTTTTATTCCAATTCCCATTGGGGAACATTGAGAGTATTTCAGGCAAGGATAGAAATGATCAAATATTTTAAAACTCACTCTCAAGACTCCATGAACAACAATGCATTGAGTACCTGATCTGTGTAAGACTGTGTTAACTTCTTGGAATGCAGAGATGAATTAAGAGGTTCACAGTCGAAAGGGCAAAGCCGAGGTGTGATTATACAATTACAATTTTGGATAAGGACTTGCTAAAGCATGTAAATAATTACCCTTAAAACAAATCCCTTCTTCAATGATTTATGGGTGTGTCACTCGTATTTCCCTAACACCAGAACCATCTTTATTTTAAATACTCTGCATGATACCACAATAGAATCTTGTTTGGGATTTAGGGAAGATACAAGAAAACAAAACAACAAGCAATTAAGGTCTCAGATTCATTCACTCCTTTTTCTTCCTTCTGAGACATGAGCATGGAAATTTAAGAGTTCATTATATCCTAGTTGGAACAGCAGTAGTGGTCTATAAATAATAATAATAATAGTAATCACCCCCTGTTCATTTGTATTGTGCTGTTTATATAATATTGTTATGTATATCCTTTTTAGTTATTCTTTTTCTTTTCAATCCTGCATGGTGGAATAATGTAAGCAGACATTTAACCCGATTTCACTAATTAATATATAGACCGCAAAAGGAAACTTTATATATATATTTTTTGAGATTTATTTCCTTATTTGAGAAAGAGAGACAGAGCAGGAGGGAGGGCAGGGGGAGAGGGAGAGAGAGACAATCTCAAGCTGACTCCTGCTGAGAGCAGAGCCCAGTATGGGACTGGATTTCCAGGTCATGAGATCATGACCCGAGCTGAAACCAAGAGTTAGACTTGCAACTGACTGAACCACCCAGGCTCCTCAAAAGGAAACTTTTTAAAAGAAAACCCCAGGGTTAGAAATGAATTTTGCTTTGTAACATGGTAGTCACATAGATGGCTAAATATTGTATAATATATATGAAAAAATTTTCAGGAGATAGTACTTATCCTTACAAAGCACTCTTCTATTATATATCTATTGTATATTATAGTATTCTCTTCCATTTAAAAAATGCTGATCACGACCAACCAAATTGATAGGTTGCATCCCACAGTTTGGAAAACTTCAGAGCTAATGTTTGCCCAAGATCACACAGCTAGTAAATTGAGTGTCTGAAGTTTAAATTTGTGTCTTTGCATTCCCAATCTGATGCTCTTTTCATATAACTGACATCTCTCATTCTTTATTTTATGCACTCCAATCCAACCAGCAGACTTTGGCCATGTTTGTGTTTTCTAAGATACAACAAATAATTTTAGTTCTTTTTTTTAAAGGAAAAAAAAAATTCTTAGTGGAGTCCCCATGCCTTTTGGATTCAGATACACAGACCCTCATTTTAATCTTTAATAACAGATCTGTTTTTTAGAAGTAGAATAGAAATTTGTGTCTGTAGATTTCTAGCGGGTTTGTGAAAGAGATTCCTGGCATCAGTGACCCTTCGCCCCTGAGTTCTATGCCTGTTCTCAAATCTCCCTCATGCCTGTTTGATACATTATGTACAACATGTTTCTTGCCATTCCCTGAAGACATCAAACGTGTCCCTACTCTAGTCACATTAATTGTCATGTTCCTCTTGCTGGAAATATCTCATTATCATATCCCATCAACTACCACCATAGTCAGTAATTATCTACCTCTCCATTTTCTCTGTGATGTAGAAATTAGTTGCTTTGGCTTAAAGTTACAATTAATATATTTCAGAACACGAAATTACATGGCACGGGAGCAATGGGGGCAGAGAAATATGAATACATAAGCAAGGTCACTGAATGAGTGTCAGTTTGTCAAGGTAAAAAGAATAGTTTTCTTTTTAAGTGCCTGATTGTTCCAGAACATGAGAAATGATAGTAAGGAACAAAGCATGAATGGATATAGAAAGTTGGAAAAAGATGTGTTAAGGGGTGCCTAGTTAGCTTAGTCAATTAAGCATCTAACTCTTGATTTCTACTCAGGTCATGACCTCAAGATTGTGAGATCAAGCCCTGCATTGGGCTCTGCATTCAGCAGGGAGTCTGCTTTGAGGATCTCTCTCCCCCTCTTCCCCAGCTTGTGCACATGCTCTCTCTCTCTCTAAAATAAATAAATAAATATTTTTTATAAAAGTGTGTTAAAATTTGGCCCAAATTGATCCCATTTAATGGGTTTATTTAAAAGAGGAGAAAAAGCTGGTGATACTTAATATACTTAATATAAGTATATTAAAGCAAAATTCAAGCAATTTTCAATGCTCAGTTAAAATGATAAATTCTTCTTAAAGCTCTTCACAAGGGGGTGTAACAAGTTGAGTTTACTTCTCTAGTTTTACTGAGAAATAATTGACCTGCATCCCTGCGTATGTTTAAGGCACACAACACGATAGTTTGGTTCATATATATTGTGAAATGATTAATACAATAGGGTCAGCTAACATCCATCTTCTCATGTAGACAGATATAAGAAAAAAGGAAGGAAGAAGAAAGGAAGAAAAGGAAAAAGCATACCTCTTTGCGATAAGAACTCTTAGGATTTACTCTTGCTCTCTCATTAAAGATATTTATTTATTTAAGAGAGGAGGGGAGGAGCAGAGGGAGCAAGAGAGAGACTCTCAGGTCAACTCCATGCTGAGCATGAAGCCTGACATGGGTCTCAATCTCATGACCTTGAGATCATGACCTGAGCTAGAATCAATAGTTGGACACCTAACAGACTGAACCACCCAGGCACCCCAGGATTTACGCTCTTAATAAGTTTCCTACCTGTCACAGAGCTGTGTTAACTATAGTCAGCATGTTGTACATTACATCCCTAGTACTTACCTATCATATAGCTACAAGTTCACATCTGTGGACTACCTGTGGACTACCTTCCTCTAACTGACCTCCTTCCACCCTCTGCCTTCGGGAGCCACAAGTCTTTTTTCTGTGATTTGTTTTGTTTTGTTTTGTTCCTTTGTATTTTAGATTCCACGTGTGTCATCAGTGACATCATACAATATTGGTCTTTCTCTGACTTATTTCACTTATCATAATGCCTTTGAGGTTCATCCATGTTGCACAAATGGTAGCCCTTCCTTGGTTTTTATGGCTGAATAATATCCCAGTGTGTGTGACTTACGTATCTCACAACTTCTTTATCCACTCACCCATCAGTGGATACTTAGGTTGTTTCCATGTCTTGGCTGTTATAAAGAATGCCACCATGAACGTGGTGATTCAAATAGGTATCTTTTTTTTTTTTGAGGTAGTGTTTTTTTTCCTTCAATTATATTTCTGGAAATGGAGTTGCTGGATCCTATTTTTAATTTTTTGAGGACCCTCCAAACTATTTTTCATAGTGGCTGTGCCAATTTACAATTTCACCATCAGTGCACAAGGGTTCCCTTTTCTCCAGTCCCGTGCCAGCATTTGCTATCTCTTATCTTTTTGATGATAGCCATTCCATCAGGCATGAGGTGGTATCTCATTATAGTTGTAATGTGCATTTCCATAATGAGTGGTAATGTTGAGCATCTTTTCATGCACCTGTTGGCTTTTCACATGTCCTCTTTGGAGAAATGTCTCTTCAGGTACTTTGTCCATTTTTTTTTTTATTATTTTTAACTGGGTTATTTGGGAGGTATTGTTTGTTTACTTGCTTGTTTGCTATTGAGTTGTGGGTGTTCTTTATATATATATATATTGGATATTATCCTCTTATCAGATTTGGGGCTTGCAAATATTTTTTCTCATTTCTACATTTCACTTTGTTATTAGTTTCTTTTGTTCTACAGAAGCTTTTTAGTTTGATGTAGTCCCACTTGTACATTTTTTGTATTTGTTGCATCTGTTTTCAGTGTCATATCCAAAAAACTATTACCAAGACTCATGTCAAGGAAATTTGTACCTATGTTTTCTTCCAGGAGTTTTATGGTGTCAGGTCTTACACTTAAGTCTTTAATTCATTTTCAGTTAATATATTTTTTTTAATTTTTTGTCTGTATAATCTGCCCAGATAACAAAAATTCCATATCTTATCATAATTACCTGTGATTTGTGTTCATTTTATCATGCTTTTAATTATTTTTAAGAATATTCCTACTTGTGATAAAGTTACACCATTTCCTTATTATATTAATTTTAAAATAGTTTAATGTCATTTTATTTTGGTTAAATAAACAACTGATTATTTTTTCTCTGGTCTCTCACGAGCCTGTCACAATCAAATGACAAAATCTCCTGCATTAACAGATTTAATTTTGTCTCTCAAAATCAGACCCTGAAATTAGGGGACAAACTCAGGACCTCTTTTACACCTGAAACTCTATTTAGGATTTCTTAGAGGACCCTAGAAAATCACAGTGATTTTTTTTTCCTTCATCTAACAAAATGATAAATGCTAGATGTAATTATGATTGTCTCATATGCTTCATATACTTCTTAATTAACTCAACACTCTTGTAAAAACTGCATAGGAAGAACTGTCAGATCAGAATCGATGTTCAGCCTTTTCTAGATTAAGCCAATGTAGCTAAAATGTGACTGATTTATATATCTGATATATATATAGTATGTATTAGGGTAAAGCCCTAGGTATTTTTCAATGCTTTCACTGTTCATAATAAATATTCTTTTTAAAAAGTTTTTATTTAGGGGTACCTAGGTGGCTCAGTGGGTTAAAGCCTATTCCTTCAACTCAGGTCATGATCCCGGTGTCCTGGGATGGAGCCCCACATCGAGCTCTCTGCTCAGCAGGGAGCCTGCTTCCTCCTCTCTCTCTGCCTGCCTCTCTGCTTACTCGTGATTTCTGTCTATCAAATAAATAAATAAAATCTTTTTTAAAAAAGCAGTTTTTATTGAAATTCCAGTTAGTTAACATATAGTATATTAGTTTCAGGTAAAAAATTTAGTGATACAATACTTCCATATGTTATGTGGTGTTCATCACAAGTACACTCCTTAATCCCCATCACCTATTTAACCCATCCTTCACACACCTCCCCTCTGGTAACCATCAGTTTTTCTCTATAGTTAAGAGTTAGTTTCTTAATTTTCGTCTTTCTCTCTCTTTTTTTCCCCATGTTTTGTTTGTTTTGCTTCTTAAATTCCCATCTTCTGTTCATAATGTATTCTCATCATCAAGGACAATGTTGACTACTCTCTATAAAATATTTTGTAACATACTCCAATAGAATTTTACCTCCATCATTTTATTTTTGGATACATAGTAAATTAGCCACTACCTTTCATCTCATTATCAACTTGGTTTTTGTTTTCCTGTGGTGCTTACCTGAAGTCTCGACTACAAACTACAGAAACTTGTGTCTTCAAAAAGAGAGTGAGTCCTGTAAAGAGATTATCTGAATTTATAATATGTCCAAGAACAGGCTCTTGGTACAGGCTTCTAAACTAACATCGCTTAGACAGTTTTCAGAAAGCTTCAGTAGGCTGAGTCAGGATTTCCAGTGTTCATTTTAGTCCAGAAGCAGACATACTTCATGAAAGTGGACCATTCACTCCTAATATCCAGCACATGAATATACTACATAGAACATAATAAACTAACAAGAAAAACTTACTTGTTTAAAGGTAATATAGTTTAGCACTATGTTTTAATATTCATGGATGAATGAGAAGGTCTTCTCTACTTCTTCCATATCATTCTCTGGATATCAATTTAATAGGCATTTGTAAACTGAAATAAAACATTTTTAGTATTACATCTCACTGTCTCTTGTGATTCAAGAACAAATACTTTTACTGTGCTTCATAAAAATATGTCCTCCTTTGTAGGAGGTCACAATTGAACAAATGAATTGTGCAACCAGGATCACACAGGAGTGCCATGTTTGAGAATGAGTCTCATTTAGTCAGGTCTGACAAGCTCAGTATTTAGGAGTAAGGATTGACTTTGTATGTGGAATCAATGCCTATAACATTTTTCCAAGAACACAGACCTGGGCTTGGCTCACAGGTAGGAAAGGAGCCACTTCCTGGAAGGTTGGGAACTTTAGAAGAATTTGTAGACTGTAAGAAGAGAGAAATCCACCCAAATTCATAAGCTCTGTGAGTGAAATTTGGTGGAGCAAATGCCTTGGGCTAGGTTTCCTAGCCTCAGAATAGAGAAGTAAATGAGAGAGGTTTTTTTTAAAAGTCTAATTGGGATTCTGTGTGAAAATTTCTAAACAGAAGTAAATTCTCTGGCAATTGTGTTTACTAAATATTATACATTTCTATATTTTCGCTGTGAATTCAAGGAGAGTTACGCGGTTAGTTTATATTCTTGCTACAGGCCAAATGTAGCAAAAAAGCCTTTCTTGGTCAGGAGAACAAGCTTTGAAGATTATTTATGATCACAGGAGCTAGGTGGACAATGAGGAATGCTAGAAAAATAACCCAAATAATAAAAAAAAAAATCCAAAACTTAAAAATAGGCAAACGAGATAGTAGTGCTGGGCTTAACTTTCTATTGTCTGCTTATTTTGTACAGGCAGAGAGGAAGGTGTAGATTTTTGTCCAGTAAAGACACAAGTGGCTTCTGACCAATGAAATGGTAATCTCTGAAGGTATATTTACAGAGTATGGCATTAACCAGTTTTGTCTCTCATGCAACAACCTTAACTTTCTTTTATGAAATTTTATATACTTATGTGTGCACAAATGCACATGCACACATGAGTCTCTACCTTAAATCAGTCACAGCATCCCATCTGTGTTACCCATTAGTTAATAGTGAATAAGTTGGTTAATAACAAGTTAATGTTAAATAAAATCCTTGATATATGTTTATATCCAGCCCTTTTTTAGTGAATGAAGACAGACTGTGTGTCATGGAATTAGTTCACTTCTTTACCTATGAGGTGGACTTCTTGTTCTCCATAGAATAAAAGCTTTATGTCAGAGATGAGGGAGTAAAGATATGTGGTTTACTAAGTACCAGGAAACAGGTCAGTAATGGAAGAAGAGAGTGGAGACAGTAAAGAGGATTCAGTACAGAGGGAAGATTTTTTTATTTGTTTCTTAAAAAGAAAGAATGGATGTATGGATTGACATGTCAGTGGCTAGGTAGGAAGACCAGGTAAAGATTTGTAGACACAGGAGTTAGAGAAGGAAATTGTCATAGATGTGAATAGAAATGGCCTAGAACCAAAAACTTTGGTATACTTTGAATGGAAGACTGAAGCTGTATGGAAGCAGTGTACAGAGGACTGATGTGGAAGTGAAAGGAATTATGGAGGGGAGTAATACTGAGAAAATGAAATTGTGGCAATCAGCTTGATAGTAGATTTTCTCCAGCCACCCAGTACCATTCAAATAGAAAAACAATAAAAACAAGGATTTTTATTTTCCACATTGATAAATTGGAAAAATACACAGGAGGTTATGGGACCAGCAGTCACTTCGAATTTAAAGATTATCCATAGGAGGAAAAATGAGAGAATTTAATGTTGAGGAGCTATGAATTGAAATATTAGAGTTTAAGGCAAGAATATGGCAAATCTAGAAGTCAATCATGGGGGTGAGGAAGTTGTTGAAAGGAAAGGTGATGTAAATGAAGTAAAAATTTAAGGAAATATAAAAGTATTATGTTGAATATGAAAATTACATTGATATAGACATCATCTACTCAAAGTTGGGACCATAGGATCTACTAAAAGTTGGGTGATTTTAGTCAACCTTGAAAATAAAGTAAATGATTTTATTAGTAAAGAACTTGATAAATATTCATAAAGAAAATTTGAGAGAAGTTTTGACGAATAATTTGGTGCATAAAGGAAAAGAAGGCTTTTTTGTTTTGTTTTGTTTTGTTTTCAAGAATACATAAGGATAGACTGAAAGTCTCAAGAGTAGAGAAAACGTACCCTAACTTTGGACCATGTGCGTCCCATGCTGTGTGAATAAAGAACCACGAGTTAGATGGGACTCCCTAAAAAGTGGGATCCATAGGAAGGATCCAGGTTTCAGTTAGGTTCAAAAAAGAGGATGAAGCAGATTGTAAAGAAGTAGATATTATGAAGTAGTTTGTTTATATTAAACAAGGACTTTAGAAGTTAGGAGGTCCTACAAATTACATGGTTTAAATCCTTAGTTTTTACTTACCAGCCAGTGAACATTACTTTACTCTTGAGCTTTCTTTATCTATTCACAAAGAAAAGGGTGATCACAACTTTCACTTCATTTAAAATACTTACCCAGCACTTGATGACACGTGATTAGTGATCTGAAATTGTTAGGTAGTATTTATACCACACAAAGGAGATCAGTAGAGGGCCACCTAGCCAATGAGAAACATAGAACCAAATGAGGAAAATAAAGTAAAAGAGAATGATGGATGGCTAAAGTGTAATGCATTGTGGGAAAAGGGACTATTTTAAGAAACAGATAACATGGACCAGAACTGAGCATTGCCACTGAGGATGTGATCGAGTGGGAGGTTGGAAGAAATATTTTTGAAACAGGAGCAATAATGATGAGGGAGCAGAAGGCAAGCTGAAAGCAAACACAAGCTGACACCATGCAACCCACCCACCTCCTCCCTGTCCCCCAGCTGGAATATGTGTGACATTCTCAGGCACTCCTGCCTGCCCTAAAACTAAGAAAAGGGAAAAACAAATGGCTGACTAATAAAGATTACAGTCCAGCAAGACCTGAGTCTCCCTCAGTTTACAAATGTGTTAGTGATTTACAAGAAAAAAGCATTCTTATCAATAACTTAACTTCCGGAAGGAAACTCCCAACTCTCTGAATGTTAATGCTTTGCAAGAGGGAAAAACAACCTTAATTCAACAATGGCAAGGCTTCCAGTATCTTATACTAAAGTATCTTATACTAGAGTATAAGATACTCCAGTATCTTATATTGCCCTCTTTAGCATTCAAAACTTCTTTTGAAAACCTCCTTTTTTCCTTACCTTCAATTCCCAAGTATGTAATCAGTCACTCCTCACTGCCCCCTCCCCCCCACCCCACCACCCTGCAGCTCCTTCTGCCCATGGTCAGTCACCTCCCTGTGCTTTAATAAAATCACCTTTTGCACCAAAGATATCTCAAGAATTCTTTCCTGGCCATTGTCTCTGGACCTCCTCTACATTCAAAACTACATCAGTAGGATTTGGCAAATAGCTGTGTGTGGTTATGTGGAAGAGTGGAGATAAAGGAAGATGTCCAGGCTTTAAGGCTCTCTGCCTAGAACTGACAAAAGAAACAAATTTAAGAGGAAGCTCAATCCGAGAAAGGGGCATGGAGATTCAGGGACTACTTCTGTTTAAAATATAGTGACACGGTTATGTTAGTGATTATGTTAGTCAGATACTCAAGAGAAAATACTCTCTGGGCAGTTGGTCTCAGAAGTTACCTTGTGGGAGGAAGTTGGGAAATATGAGGCCAAAGATTAAGGGTTGTTCCACTTTCACCACCTATGTACCCAGGAAGATTGTATCTCCCAGTCTTCCCTTGCATTGTGCTGGCCATCTGACCTGTTTGACAATAGAATGGGACAGGTATGAGGCACACCATTTCCAGGCATGTCCTTAAAACTCGTGTGTCATTCCACTTCTTTCTCTTCCCCCGCCTTTTGAATGACTGAAATTGAGGTGAGGTGACCAAAAAGTCCATATCCCTGAGTCACGTTCAGGGACAAAGACACCTTCAGTAAGGACTATGATATAAGCAAGCAAACAAACTTTTATTGCTTTAAGCCAATGATATTTGGGTGTTTATTTCTACTTGCCCTACAGTGACTAATAACATAGTCAAGACTGGAGATCTACACAACCATTTTCTAGTCAATTACATAAAAAATGTATGAGCTGGCTGCATCTGAATTACTTGGGACAGGGTGCTTTTGAAACTGCCTATTCTTGGTCCTAAACTAGACCTGCTGGTTTTAGAAGTTCCAGGGAGAGGCCCCTGAAATTTTATTTTAACAAGCAGCCTATGTGATTCTGAGGTTAACAAAGAATTTATCTAGGAAGATAAGGGAAGATATTAACTAGAATAGATTATCAAGAGAAAGGAAGAGAGAAATGAAGGTGGAACTGAGGGTTAAGGGCCAAGGCAAAGACCAGAGAGAATAGGGGCATCTGGGTGGCTCAGTGGGTTAAAGCCTCTGCCTTCAGCTCAGGTCAGAGTCCCAGGGTTCTGGGATTGAGCCCCACATCAGACTCTCCGCTCAGTGAGAAGCCTACTTCCTCCTTTCTCTCTCTTTCTGCCTGCCTCTCCACCTACTTGAGATCTCTGTCTGTCAAATAAATAAATAAATAATCTTAAAACAACAACAAAGAATTGGGAGACTACCTGCATCTATGCAGTGTAAGGAGGAAAATCGCTAGAAATAATGAAAAAAATATTATAATAACAAAGTTAATAAGGAAAGTAGAAGACTATGGAAGAGAGAATTTTAAGGATCCATGGATGGTCCACAATGTCAAATGTTTTAAGAGAAGTGCTTCTCAAACATTAGTGTGTATATGAATCACCAGAATATATTGAAAATCACAGAGTCTAATTCAGTAGGTCTGAGGTGAGGCCAGAGATCCTGCATTTCTACCAAGATCCAACGTGATATAGATGCCACAGGTCCACAGACCACACTTTGTAGCAAGACTTTATAGCAATTGATAGTAGCCCAATAAAGAATTAGCTATTGGATTTTCTAACCAAGAAGTCAATGGTGACTTTTAATGAAGAAATTTTTAAGATGGTAAAGAAATAAGCCAGATGGCATGCTTTTAAGGAGGGTGTAGGTATTAATAAAATGGAGACATTAATCTTAGACCATACTTTCTTTAAAGAAAATGGAAGCTAATGAGAAGCAGTAGAAGCACATGAGGGTAGGAAGTTTCTAAACAGGAAAATTATTTAATATAAAGAATATTGTGGGCTGAGACAAAGTAGTCCTTGCTAATAAAAAGGAAATAAAATCTATATTTACCATGTACTGCTTAGAAAGATATAGATTCAATTTTCTTTCCTTAATAAAGTAAAAAATCAGTAACACTTCCCCCATATTATGAAGACCTTAAAATACTTAACCGTTATGATATTATTTCCATCTTACATATCATTGCTTTCTAGTACTTTACTTGAACATTGCTTTCTTTACCTATTAAATTATTTGTGGTCATTGATGTTTTATATGAACATTGTCTAGATTTATCCACATGTTTACCAATTCCTTTCCTCACCTTCTTGATAATTTTTTTTCCCCAGGTGGGAAAACATCCTTCTTCCTGAGCAGTCTTGTTGTTCAAAATGTGGTGACTGGATCAAGGCTTGAGAGCTTAGTAGAAATGTAGAACCTCAGGATCTAGACAAAGTGAATCAGAATTTGCATATTGACAAGATTCCTAGGTGACTTCTGGCACATTAAAGTTTGAGAAGTTCTAAGTGGGACCTGAGATGCTACATTTCTGACACCTTCCAAGTAATGCTCGTGCTGCTGGCTGGTCCAAGAGATATTTCACAGCAAGATTTGAGGTTCAGTTAGTATTATTTACTGGTAATAAATAACTTCAGGTTTTGATATCTGAAAATGTCTTTATTTTATGTCATCTTGGGAATTTTTGTTTAGTATGATGTACAATGTGAGGTAGAGAGTGCTTTTTTCTTTCATTTGGGAGATGTCCCTATTTTCTTATTTTACTTGTTTCTATTGAGAAATTTGCTATTCCAACAATTAATTGGGCTTCCTCTGAAGGTTACTTGTTTGTTTGTTTTCTCTTGATGTTTTAAAAATGTTTTCTTTGCCTTTGAAGTTGTGTAGTTTCTTGACTAATGTTTTGCAAATTTCTTTTTAAAAAAATACTGCTTCAAATATATATTTGAGTGAGTAATCTGAGGACCTGAGCCTTCAAATAATTCTGGAACATTCTCAGTTATTTCTCTCTGTGAATATTTCTTACCCCATGCTTTCCCTGGTGTTTCCTTATGGAATACCTTTCGAACATCTGACAGGTCTTCTCTATGTTGCTTAAAATTTCTTTCTTATTTTATTGGTTTTGCTTATTTATATTGTATTCTGAATAATTTCTTGATATGCCTTCCCATTCATTAATATTCTCTTCAGCTGTACTTCACCTTCTGTTTAACATTTACACTGAATCTAATTCCAATGCCCATATAACTGTGGTTTCCATTGATATATATCTCCCTAGATCTTTTTCTTTTTTCAATACTATAACATTGTTTCATATATTCTGGTCCATTTTCAAATTAAATTTTTCTAAAAGCATTTATTTTTAAGCCTGCCTCCAAAAAGTTCTCTGTTGAATATTCTTGAAAGTCTAACTTGTTATTTGTTAGGATCTTGCTTATGGGGACTTGTTTCCTGGAGCAGTACTTCACAAACTTTAATATATATCTGAATGATATGCACATATTATAAAATCATGTGTTTTGATTCACTTCATCTAAGGAAAGGCCTGAGATTCTTTGTTTTTAACAAGCTCCCAAGAGATTTTCATGCTCTTGGTCTACATGCCAGTCTTTAAACAGGAAGTCTTAGGAGTATTTTATTATTTTCTTTTATTTACTTATGTCTGAGGGGGATTTATGTGGAGGAATTTTATGTGACCTGGTTTGAAAGTCCCTCTGAAAATTGTTTGTTTTGACTTCTGTCAGGGACATAAAACTGGGCCTATTATGTATTTATGCATGTGCACATGGTGATTTTTTTTTTTTTTTTGACTTGCAATCTTCAGGACCATTCAAGTAGTATGAATTTGCATGCCAAATCTTCATTAAGGCTGTACTGTTGTTATGGACTCCCAAAAGAGAGTTTCTTCCCCTCGTTCCCTTTCTAATACAAAGCCTAGAAAACAAACAAATAAACAAACAACACAACAACAACAAAAAAAAACCCACAAAATTCCATGTCATATCTCTTGACTGATGGGGAGATATTTTCTATTGTGCTCCTTCTTTGAAAGTGTAATCTTTCAGAAATCTGGATTTTATTTGACGTATCAAGTCCTACCTCCTACCTTGTATGGGCCCAAGACCACCTCTCTCTTCCACTTTATTCATTAAATTCAAGTGTTCAGGACAGACAGTAAGTGACAACTTACTTATGGTTCCAGGTTTCTCTTCAGTGTTTGTCCTTCGGGATAATTACCCTCCTATTTCTAGGTGTTTCATATTGGAGCATGTTTCATGCTATCTCATGTATACTGTTTTTGAATATAAATCTGTTAAAGTTAGAAGTATTTCTAAACAGAATGGTTAGAATTTTTTAAGGGTCTAATACTAAGAATCTAGAAAGTCTCAATTCTGAAAGACTCCCAAATAGATGAAATTTTATTTTATTTAGAATTTTGTCAACTTCGCCATTATTACACTGAACTTTTCCCTTTTTAACCAGTTGTGTTGGCGTAGTATAGACACAGCCTGAATCATCATGAAGGATGGAAATTGGGTTTTAATCTATAAAAAGCTAAAAAAAAAAAAAAGAGAGAGAGAGAGAGAGAGAGAGAGAGATGTGATGCCATGGAGACTGATGATTTTTTTTCTGTCTCCTAGGGAAAGATTCAGAACCAAAGTGATGAACAAATTTAATTTCAGATTAAAGTACAGGTGTGTCAAGTGTGAGCATTTGCAAATGTGCCTGGCTCTAATAAGCAAGACACTCTCAAAGAGATTATTCTACCATTGCTTTATTCCAGTTTCAAGATCATCAATTGCCTAGGAAAACAATTGTGTAGTCCCTTTCTGTCTCTCAGAGGCTTTATTTCTTTAAGTTTTTCTACAAAATAGAAAACACATTATAAGTAACAAAGTGCCCCCCGAACTTGAAATGCCCTGAGCAATCTTGAATGTAGAATATGCTGGGATTCAAAGAAGATCAAAACTAAAAAAGAGGCATCCAAGGTGTCTAGAAGTTTGGAAGAAGAAAGAGACTTTAGAGATTAATGCCTCCGGTTTTTTTCCAGAATGTCCACTTCTGTGCTCAAAAGACTTTTCAGACCCAGGGAAGATTTAAGCAATCTTTGGTAACAAAACAGAGTCAAAACGTAGGGGAAGCTACTCTCTAATAGACAAGGGAAAATAATATGAGGAAGTTCAATCTATGACTTATAATTTTAAGTGGAGCAAGAGTAATATAATCAGATAATTGTTTATTCATACCTGAACTCCAGTGATGAGCTGGAAATATATAGATAAAATAACAGAGTAATTAAATATGCAGGCTCTAAAGGCAGTGTAACCAGCTTCAAATTCCACCTTCATCTTCCAGATGAAGACGACTTGGTTTCTTCTTCTGTACAGGAAAGGTAACAAACCTCATGAAATTGTTGAAATCATTATGTCGAGATCATAATGTAAAGTGCTTGGCACAGTACCTGGCATCTAGTATGTGCTAAAAAAAGAATGATGGTGCTGGTCACAGTGGTGATGGTGATAGTGATGGCAGTACTAAGGTTTACCTGGGGTCTGGACAAAAAAGCTGGGAATTGGATAAGGCTTGTGCATTTGATCATTTATTCATTCATTGAACCATTCAGCAGACCTTTAATGCACACCAGATATTGTTCTAGACATCTGGAATTTAGAAACGTTAACCAGAAAATAAAGACTAATGCATACTTTTGCAGACTGGCCAATAGAGCTAAGTAGAAAGACTACAAATGGGAGGCTCCAGAGCTAACCACTGCTTGTTACCAGCATAACCTACTCCATCTACCAATAGTAAGACCACTTCTAGATGACACCATATGTTTAGATTGAATCTATGACACATTTCCTCACTTGTCACTACTGACTTAAATATGAAGAAGTTGGCAGTGATGGCAACAATTTATGGCAATAAGAAATATTACTGAAATATGATAGACTACAGTTAATACTGAATTACCTATTCTTCTGCCAGGAGCTTGACTTTCTGACATTTTGGTGCAAAACAAAGTACTTAGAGTCCAACGCTTACATCTGAGTGTTGATTTGACCACATCATAGTTGTAGAAACTTTAGCATGTGAATCTTCCTCTCTGATCTTCTGTCTCTTCGTTGCATTCAGGACTGTAAAGTTAAATGAGTTCATGGGAATGCAAATGGAATAGTTTAGTAGATAATAGTGGGTGTGTTGGGTATTTTCAGCTCCTGTCACAACCCTGTTTTGCCCAACCCCTATCGAGACCACATCAAAGATCTGATTTACTTCTGATTTCTGATTGAGTTTGTCTGAGAGGAGGCATTGGGTAAGTGGGAGTACTTAGCCCTTCATACAACATGCATGAGCCATAGTTCATAACTACCATCAGAGGTCTTCCTGGCATAGTTGTCCTTGAAACTTCTGGCAATTACTATCTTGTTCCTTTCCTTAAAGTGGCAATCTGTCACTAGCCCCCAAACATTAAACCATCTCTTATTGTAGGTTCTAACCCTGACTATGCTAATGTAATAATCCCATGAAAACTCTCTCACAATTTCCCAAATTGTTTGAGCCTCTTGCTTTCTCCTGGGCTCTGCTTTTTTGGTCTGGATTCAAATTTGCCCCCATCTCTTACTAGCCATATGAACTTTGGCAAATTAATTACCTTTCTGGTCTCAATCTCCAGATATTTTGCTTTGGAGTCAAGATTGTCATAGAGACTGTGTGGAGCATAATTAGCATTTAATACATGATAATGATCAATAAGAAGAAAATATTTTGTCAAACCCCCCTATTCTACACATGGAAGATTAGTTAATGATAAGGTTTTATAAGTTAATGACAATGACCTAGCTTGGCCCCCCACTTATTGTTACAGGAGTGTTAGGAAAGCACGATTTTGCATAAGAAAATAATATCACATTTTAAAAGAAACTAAAATTGACGTGGATTCTTTGAGAGCCACCCTCCAAGATGACCTCCAGTGCTTCTTGTTTGCTAGTGTTTGTGCGTTGGTATAGTTCCCTTTCCTGTTGAATAAGGCTTGCCTGCAAACTCAGTAGGATATTGCAGAAATGATGGTGTGTGGATTGGGTCATAAAAGTCTGGGTCATAAAAATCACTGTGGCTTCTTGGATCACTCATTCTGGGGAATGTCTGCTGCCATGTTGTGAGGATACACAAACAACCCCATGAGGAAATCCACATGGCAAGAAGGCACACCTCCTGCCAAAAGCCAGCATCCAAGTAAGCCCTCCCCAAAGTTAAAACTTCAGCCTCAGGCAAACCTGCCGATGATTTCAGGTGCTGTGACATCTTGACTACCACCTCATGAGAGACCCTAAGCCAGAATCACCAAGCCAAACCATTCCTACATTCCTGACTATGTGAAGAGATAAATGCTTATCGGTATTTTTAAACCTCTGCGTTTGGAGGTAATTTGTTAAACAACAACAGATGGCTGACTAATTTCCTTGTATCCCAACATATCCATTGAATACTCAGGAATCTGTGACTTAAAAGAGCTCATCCCTGAACTTCTTGATAACAATTAATTTAAATGTTTGAATCTCATGGGCGTCACTATGCTCCAGTTTGCAATCCTAATGAGAAAAAAAAAAAAACAGCATTATTTTTCATTCTTACTTTTAAGGGATAGATCACTTCATCTTGGTCTGGGTTTAGTCTACCTCTAAGTAGAAAACAACTCTCCCTATCAGCTTGGAGAGCTCATTGTAGAATGTAATCCTTCTGGGGCACAGGAAAGCTACTTGATGAGTTTAATATTGTTCTACCTTTGCCTGTGTCTTCTAGTGTCAGGACTGCACTCTATTGCACCATATAATCATTTTCATTAATGTTTAAACTTTTCAATGATGTATCCTTCTAATCTTGTACTCTTTCTTATATACAGGTTGGACAGAGCCCATTTATTTGGCCTCTTTAATTTATCCTTTAATCTTCATTCATAAATCAGTTGGCTGGTCTTCTTCCCTGGTTATTCTAGTTCTTTGAACTCATTCCAATTGTATCAGAAAAAAAAAAAAAAAAAAAGGAGTTCCCTACCAAGCAATGTGGTTTGGCCACAACATTATCTCTGCAATGCACTGAAAACCTATTGGTAATACCTTTCACTCATTTGTCGAGGCAAGGTAACTCCTAAGAATGGGAAATACTGAGCTAGCTAGCTCTTTCTTTCTTTCTTTCTTTCTTTCTTTCTTTCTTTCTTTCTTTTTTATCATCTATATCAAATGTGTTCCAGTAAAACATGCTGCAGTCACCAAAGATTCAAGATATTGAATGTAGAACTTAAGATTGCTATTTTGGGTGGGTGAAAAATCAAAAGTAAACGGTGAAAAGATAACAGTTCCCTGTAATATGTTTTAACTTTTCAATATCTGCCTTATGGAGTTTTTCTTCCAAACATTGAATTTAAAGTCACTTTCTTAAAAAAAAAATCTTTCTGATATTATTTTCAAAAATTGCAAGTACTTAGCCCATACATCGTCTTTGCCCATACAATGTGGTGTCTAGCCCATTCAATGTCTACATACATTGTCTTTCCACCATTCCATAAATATGCATTTTTCAGATCTTTTATTTTATTTGGTTAGGTTTGGTTTGGAATATCATGGCTGCATGACAAGGTGATTGGGAATTCAGGAGCCTTGGGTTTTAATACTCTCATCCCCACCAATGAGCTCTTATCTTGGAGGATATCATTTACCTTTCGTGTCTTTCAACAAATCATAACCAAAATGGCAATATTATTCACTCTCCTTTTCTCAAGGAATTGTAAGATTACCTAAGATATCTTGTTCAGAGATACTTTAAATATAATAACTTCCCAGTTTTCAAAGTCTTTAATAAACCTATGATGGTGAAATAAAATCCAGTTACGTGCACAAGCTACTTACATTACAATAGAGATAAGTGAGATTAGAATTATATGAGGAGAAAATAAAGATTAGCACACGTGTTCAGTACATTAACTCCTGTGTTTTAACAGTAAATGTTTATGTTAGGCTTCAAAACTAAACTAAAGTGTCCAAATTCATAACCCTTTTCACAATCAAGAATACAATTTCATGTAAAAAGAGGAACACCATGTCCAAGGGTTGGAAAAATATGTCTCTGGGCAATGGGCATTCCACTTCAAAGTCACAGATCTGCATTGACAATCTTAAGGACATTGTTCTTCAATTCAGAAATCCTTCCTGACAAGTGAGACTGGAAGGTCACTTCTGCATGCTAAGCTGACTTGGTGGTTTCATGGTGATCCCTGATGTATGCAGACAGCAAGTGAGATGTCTGCCATTCAGTGAGGGCTCACAAGTCCTCTATAGAAATCTTTTGGCTTCTCTGGACTCACTGTTTTCTATTAAGAGATGAGAGTCATGCTATAGGCAAGATAGATTTTTGAACTGATCATCACATGACCATGCATTGACTTTCATATCATGCCTGGGACAAAGTAAGGTCTTGATATATTTATTGATAATAATGATTAATTTTCTTATGTAAGTGCATCCCTTCTATAAAATATTGAAAATAGTTAATTCATGGGAAGTATCATTTCTTTTTAAATATTTTTTCTTTATTTATCTGACAGAGATCACAAGTAGGCAGAGAGGCAGGCAAAGAGAGAGGAGGAAGCAGGCTCCCTGCAGAGCAGAGAGCCCGATGTGGGGCTCGATCCCAGGACCCTGGGATCATGACCTGAGCCAAGGCAGAGGCTTAACCCACTGAGCCACCCAGATGCCCCAGAAGTATCATTTTTAATAGGACCAATCTGATCCTCTCCGTAGTATAATCTCTGAAATTGTTCTTTTAAACCACAACTTCTTCTTTTGTTTACCCCCACTGTAAAGAAGGAACACGACTTTAATACTCATGGACTCTTTATATATTATTTTTAAAACTCCCATATTTGGGTTAGCTTCTCAAAGGAAAAGCATTAACCAGAAACACAAGGGAATAAGTAGACAAAACAAAAAGGAAGAGGAAAACAAAAAAGCCTAAAGTGTAGGTAAGTCTGGACTGAAGTGGAGAAGATAAAATGAAAACAGATGGAGATTTATGCCTTTTTTCTAGGTTTCACTGAATGGAGCAACTAATCAGAAACATTTCCTCCATGTTGGTCTTCTAATCTCCTCTGTCACCTTCCACCAAAATATTAGGCCAGACAGAAGCTCTTTGCACTCCTCATCTTCTATGACCCTTTGCTTTAGAGAAACATGCACTTTCATGAGCAAACTCTTAAATGATCACTGAAAGAAGCTGAGTAAATATTTTCAAGATAAGCCTGGAGGTCTTAACTGTCTCTAAATCATCAACAGGCAAGGAGAGAGAGAGAGATAGGGAGAGGCAGTTTCCTATTCAAACATGTTGCTTAAGAGCTAATGGGAGTATTATTATGATTGATAGACCAGAATCTTTGTCTTCAGGAACACTTAATGGGATAGGAACTGACCAATATTTACATTGGAGGTGAAGCCACATTTTATTTCATCAGGGGTCAGCTATTACCGAAGCAGAAATACATTCCTCAGACGGATGCTGCCTTCGCCTCACCCCATCCTGGGTGTCTGAGAGTCCCATGAAATCTTGCCACCGATCTCCATTTATAATACTCGCAAACTTGACATTTCAACAATGCAGGAGGATCACTAGGCTGCTTCAGTTCTAGCGCAGGCAAATAACAAACTGCAAGGTGAGGAAAGCATATAAATCAAACTCTGAAAACCCTAAATGCTATAAACAGCTTCTTAACTGCTTGAGGGCACAATGCCTGTAAAATAAAAGGGTCTCCACCTAAATCAAAATGGTGGGCCGAGTAGTTCATGTATAGAAATAATAGCCATGTGGTTCTGTCATTAATGACGGTGACTGATCAAAGAAAAAAAAAAATTATTCAATGATCCCAGTCAGTAACCAGAAGATGATTTTCTAATTCTGGTTTGATATTCTGATATTTAGAACAGGGATGTTCTAGATCCGTAAGTTTGTTAGTGCATTCTTTTCCTTTCTGGTTTGTGACGCTTTATTAAATTAAAGTGAAGAGAACCAGACAACCCTTGAGATTAAATCAAAAGCGTATTTCAATGAGAACTTTGGAAGACCTCTCAAGGTCAAATCCATACTTTTGGCTTGATAACCATCTGCCGTAAGTAAAAAAGAGAATGGCAGCTAGCTCAGGATGAATGATGTTCTCACACTGACTCTGGGATAGAAGACTGACTCTAAGCTGTTGCTTGTGTTCCTTCTTAAATTCCTTGTCTCCCATTCTTCTTCAAAATTACTCCAATCAGGATTTGCCTTTCCAATGCTGCCAAAGCTGTTTTTATCATAATCATCAATGACTTCCATTCTATTGCTTGGCCAATTATTCATTCAGTTGACCACTCCCTTCTCCTGGGTTTTCAGAAGATTATATTTACCTAAGTCCCCTCCTATCTCTCTAGGATTTCCTAATGTCTTTGCTTGTTCCTCTTCATTTCCCCAGCTTCTAAATATAGACATGCTTAAGGGTCCAGTTTTTGGAACTCTTTCTAGTCTACAACTCACTCCTTCAGAAATGCTGATGATGCAAACATTTATATCCCAGTCAAGAACTTCTCCCCGGGAATCTAGACTTCTACTTCCAACTGCCTATCTGAATCTCCCCTGGGACATGTAATAGAAATCTCAAACTAGGAGGGTCCAGTGTTAAACTTCTGATGTGCTATCCAAAATTTTTCCTACCTCTATAAATGACAATTCCTTCCTATCTAGTTGCTCCATCAAATATCTTGGAATCATCCTTGACTTCTCTCTCCCTCCTACAGATTATATCTAATAGCAAATCTTATTGGCTTTGACTATAAGCTGTGCACCAATTCTAACTATTTCTCAGCCTCTCTATGGCAAGCACTGTGCCCATCCACCATGAACTTTCTGCTTTCTGCAAGAGGCCCCTCTCTACTTAATCTCTCTGCTTTGTCCCTATAGTCTTTTCTAAATACAACAGCCAAAAACAGCTTTGAAAAATATATTAGGTCATATTACTCCTCAGTGCATAACTTCTGGTGACTTCCCATATTACTTAATAAAAGCCAAAGTCCTATTGGGAATCACTCCTCTCCCTCATCTTCTCCTATTTTTGCTTATCCATCCCAGTAACACTGGTCTCCAGGTTCTTCCAGGTACACTCATGCCTCAGGGTGTTTGCATTTGCTATTTGCTCAGCTTGGAACACTCTTCCAGGTACCTGCATGGCTCGTTCTCTCCTCTCCTTCAAATCCTCATTCAAGTGTCCCTTCTTGATGAGGCTCTTCCTGAAATGCCTTTTTAGAATTTTATCCCAAATCCCCACGCTGGCAATCTTTACCCCATTCTGTTTATTGACCTTACTCCAAAGCACTGATTGTAAATTTAAATGTGGCCTAAATTTACGTAGTTGGTTTACATACTATTTACCTCCACCCACTAGAATCCACTAGAATTCATTAAGCATCCTTAATCTTCTTCCATGAAGACAGGCATTGTCATTTACTTTGTTCAGTGCTGCATCTCCCAGTATGTAGAAAGTGCTCAACGATATTCGCTAAGTGGATGAGCAAACGTGAAACTGAGATTTGTCACCGTTTCCCTCCCAATTTCTCAGACAATCCAGTCCTTTTACTACTGTATCTGGTCACACATTTTCCTATCATAGGGCACCTGCTACTCCCATGTTCAAGGCCAGACATTTCAACATCCTATATTTCTTGACAGAAATCTCTACCTGTCATTGTTTCCAACAGATCTCATGGGTTCACCCTTTTCCCCAAAGGCCAGGAAATCAATCCATGGTTAGTTAACTGATGACAGATTGAATGTGTAGTCCTTCCTGTGGGAATTGACATTTTAAGAGTGGTTCCTAAGAGATTTAGTGTGCTATAATCCAAAGTATGTCTGTAATCATGAATTCAGTTCTTACATGGGAAAACAAAACAAACTTCGGAAGGGTCACATTCTACAGTCTTCCTTACGATCACTTGTATTTTTATCGCAAGAACAGAAGACTTAAACCACGTTCTATGGTAAAATCCCAACTTTTAGTATAGGCTAGCCAAATGGGTTATCTACATGATATCATTATAAAAATTAATCCATTTTCTACCTTTTTCTGCTCTAATGCAAGCTGTAGTATTTAACCATCTTCCACAGCTGAGAGGCTTGGGCATCATAATGCTTCTGGATTCAATGTTCCACCCAGATTCCTTCTTGTCAAGCGGGACCCATAACGCAAACTTGAACATGCCCTTTAACAGAGAAGGAGGCTCATTTCTCCATTTTATCTGCAGCAGAGGTGATTTAAATATTAAACAGAAGGATCTTACCACTCACAAGGCTGATAAATCCCTTTAGGTGCATTAAGTTTCAGAAGGACTTTCCATAAGGACTAGAGCTGAGGCTTTTTGTACATGGAATTTGCTTTAGAGAAATTGTCTAGCCCTAAGCTGAAAGTCTTTTGCACAGGCAGGAATGGAGTAAGATCTGATCCTTTTCCCCAATGTTGGACTGAATCTCTGTAACCCTTTTCTTATAGCTCACAGGCCAGTTTCACCTTTTTCAGCCTTGTGGTCACAATTCCAATCCTGAAGCCTGTACACATGTCCTATTTACCATAGGGGATAGGTAATTATGTGGCTTGCAGTTCTTTTGAGTAGAGGCTCTTAATTTCACACTTTGCAACATCATAGGGTTTGGAAGTAGACTTACCATTCTCCTAAGACCTAAAGGTCACTTCCAAGCAACACTCTTTTTCCCTCTAAATAAATTGCTATTTCTTCAGAATACAGGTATTCATCTAGAGGATGCTCTACCCTCTTCATGATATTTTTCAGCTATTTACTTGTTATTTCATGCATTAACTATATAGTCTTGCTTTTTCATCCCATGAGCCTTCATGAGCTTGTGAAACCTGGATATTCATTGACACAGGTAGCTTTTTCAGCAATAGCCTTATATTGCTCTGACCTCCTTAATATCCTAATGATTTCCACCTTTTTCAAAGACTCCCCTTCATCATAGCATTTTGAGGTGTTTCTCCTGAAACAAGTATATTAACTCTAATCCTTTAAATTTAAGTGCTATTCTTCCTACTTCAATCTTTATTCATGAATTCATTCAACAAACATTTACTAAATATCAGCTATATAACCCTTAGATATAAACAATAAACCAAAGCCAAATTCTCCCTCTCTTCATGGAGCCTATTTTCTAATGGAAGAAGACAGAGCTACTTGAAATAATATTAGTAATAATAATAAATATCTTTGTAAAGTGGTATAATTATAAACTGAGATAAGAAAAGAATAAAATATAGAACTTAGAGCAGGGGACCTAAATATAGTTTGGAACATAAGGGGAGATTTCTCAGAAAAAGTCACTATTGAATTGATCACAGGATGACTACAAGCTAACCAGATAAAAGTTATTTGGCTACCTTCTCTAATATACAGTGCTGACAGAGCCTCAATTATCTGGAACATCATGGTCACTGAGGAGGGGAGGAAAAACTGGATATTGTACATTAACACATGAGGCAGTTGAACTGTCACCTCTCGTGCCTTGTGTAGACATGAATTTCCATAGGTTATCACTTTCTTTCAGACTAATGAACTTCACTTAACATTTCCTGCGATGCAGCTTGGCTGGCAATGAATTCTATCACCTTTCCTGTCTAGAAAGTCTTCATGTTAAAGAATATTATTTCACAAAATATAGACTCCAAGTCAACAGATTTGTGTGTGTGTTTCTACTGTTCTTCCCCAGCACTTCAAGGTCATCATCTTGGTCTCCTTCCTGTCTTTTGGCGCTTCTGTTGAAAAGCCAGTGGTCTTTCTTACTGTCTATATAGAGGAAACTCTGTCACATCTTTTCAAGGTTTTGTCTACAACCACTTATTTTTATTTTTTTAGCAGTTTATGCTACATCTTGTGGTGATATGTTTTCCATTTATTCTGCCTTGGTTTTACTGAGCTCCCTGAATCTGTTCATTTGTATATTTCAGCAAATTTGGAAAAACTTTCATTTTTATCTCTGCAGATACTAAGCCCTTTTTTTCACTTTCTGGTGCTCCCATTATACATATACTACATTGCTTCCTATTGTCCCATGGGCCACTGAGCCATAAACCAGGGGGTGTGTGGGGGGGTAACGTTTTTTTCCTCTCTGCTTCATTTGGATAGATTTTATTCCTCTCAAGTTCACTGATTTTTGTTTTAATCAAGAAACTTTTATCATGCAAAAGCTAAACCAAATACAACAAAAACAAAGGACTACTTTTTGTACATCTGAAATCTTAAAATCAAGTCACTCATTTAGCTCATTCTATCACTTTTTACTCCAACTTTATTCTAGTATTAATCTTTTTCTGACACATCCAAATGTATTGGGTATAAATCCTACTCTGTGGTTTAAGGAGTATTATAGATATCATAGTTCTTAATTTTTATTTTGTCTCTTTCTTACTTTTTGCCTTCTTTTTTCATTATTTAACATTTACAAAACACAAACTAGAAAAAGAGAAATCACAATCAGACTGCCCAAAAACTCATTTAGAACATTTAAAAAAAATAACATTGCATAAAATGTACCATTTTAACCATGTTTTAAGTGTAAAGTTCCATGGCGTGAAATACATTCACGTTGTTTTACAACCATTACCACTATCTATCTCCAGACCTTTTTCATCATCCTCCACTGAAATTCTGTATTATTAATTATGAAATCCCCATTGCTTCCTCCCTTAGCCCTTGGCAACCACATTCTGCTTTCTGTCTCTATGAATCTGACTAGTCCATGTACCTCATACAAGTCAAATCATACAGAATTTGTCCACTTGTGGGTTTTTGGTTTCGTTGCGCGTAATATCCTCAAGGTTCATCCAAGTAATAGCATGTCTCGGAATTTCCTTACTTGTTAAGGCTGAAAAATACTGATTTTGTATATATTCCATCTTTCATTTATCTTTTTGTCCATCAGAAGATACTTAGATTGCTTATACTCTTTGACTATCATGAATAATGCTGCTATGAACATGTGTGTACAAATAACTGTTTGAGGCCCTATTTTTATTTCTTTTGGGTAAATATCCAAATGCAGAATGCTGAATCACGTGCTAATTCCATGTCAAGAGCACTGATCTTTTATTCTGCAGTGTCTGACCAGCTAAACAATCTACCCAGGGATTTTTCATTCCAGTATTGTATTTTATGCTTCTACAATTATCATGTTTCTCTTTTTATCATTTCCATTTTTTATTGAGAACCAATTTTTTCCTTCATTGTCTTCAGACTTTCTTTTGACTTCTTTAGTATGTCTTTTAAAGCTCTTTTTTTTTTTTTTTTAATTCCGTTGTCTTATCTCTGAGTCTATAGTTAATGATTTTGTTTTGTTTAGGGTCACATTTATCTGCTCTTTTGCAAGTCTAGTTGTTTTTTATTTTGATATCTTTTGCTGTGGTTTTCTTTTTGATTATTTGACCTGGAGCTTATTGAGCTTCTTGGATCTGTTAGTTTGTAATTTTTGGCAAATCCGGAAACATTTTTACCATTAGTGTATAATGGACATAGTAATGTCAAGGCCTTGGATGTTTGGATTTGGTTCCCTCTTTGCTGAGTTTTGTTCTGGTGAGAAGTTCATTTACTTTCATAACGGTCTGATCAATTTAAGATATGTTTTCAGACGTTGTTGAGGTGTATCTAGCTATGCCCATCTCCTATGTGCAGACTCACATCTACTGAATGTTAGTGCTGTTCAACAAGATTTCTTCATTCAAGATCATAGGAAATGAAAGGTTTCCCAGCCCTGCTCAAGCTCTGATCATTGCCATCACAGTACCACAATAATTTGTCTTTACTCAGGAGTTGTTCTTTGCCAAGGCCCATTGAATATCATCTCACACACATACAGCTTGGTGTTCACCAAACCCTCAGTGGGATCCCTGTGTAGATTTTAGGAGCTCCTTCCCTGTGCAGTTCTTCCTTTCTAATGCTCTGCCCCAGCAATTCCAGCATGGGTCAGTAGCACTCAATTCTGTCTCTCTCTCTCTGACTCAGCAGGACCTTTGTTATCTGATGTGGTTCCCATCCATACTGCAGTGCAGAAAATGCCTCTACATAGAAAGCTGAAGCTAGCATGGCACTCGCCTCATTCATTTCCCTTCTTCAGGGATTACAGAACTGCACTTCATGATCCAACATCGAAAAACAGTAATTTCATATATTTTGTCTGGTTTTATGGTTGTTTATAATGGGAGGATTAATGCAGTGTAGTTACTCCATCATGGCCAGAAGCTGGAACCTCTCCTTTATTTTTTCATCCTTGGTTTCTGTTGTCAGCTTTATAATTCCACCCTCTTCTCAAATGTTCTTCAGGGTGTTATCTTTGGCCTTCTCCTCATTTGATTCACTCTCTAAGATGATCTCATCTGCTCCATGGCTTCAATTATCATTAATATGTTAAGGACCCCTTAAATCTATATCTTCTGCCAAACTTCTCTTCTTTACAATTCTGATTATTATATTCAATTGCCTATTGGACCTTTCCAATTAGAAGGACTAAGACATTGCCAAGTCAGTGTCCAAAACTGAATTCCTCATTTTTCTCCATAATGGCCTTTCTTCTTATATTGCCTATTGCATGAACAGAGATACACCATCCACCATGCACTCAACCCAGAAACCTGGAGTTTATCCCAACCACCTCCTTCACTCTAATCCTTTACATCTGATCAGTTACCAAATCTCAGAGATTCTACTTCTTAAATGTTTCTCAAAACCATATCCTTCTCTCTAGCCTCACTGCCCTCTCTTAAACCACATCCTCCTAATTTATTCCATACATCACTGCAAAATTCTCCTAAGAGCTAATTTTTATAAAACATGTACTATGCTAGGCACTGTTCTAAGCACTTTGGTGTACATTAATTCTGAAAATTTTAAGAACTGTATAGGATAAGTACTATTATTATTACAGAAGGAAAAAGCTGGGGCATGGAGAGAACTTACCCAAGAGTTAGACAGTTATCGAGTGACAGAGCTGGGATTTAAAAATAGGCAATAAAGAGGCTCCTGGGTGGCTCAGTCGGTTAAGCATTCAATTCTTGATTTTGGCTCAGGTCATGATCTCAGTATCATGAGATGGAGCCCTGTGTCAGGCTCCATGCTAACAGAGTCTGCTTCTCTCCCTCTCCCTTTGCCCCTCCCCATGGGCTGTCTCTGTCTCTTTCTCACAGATAAATAAACAAATAAATCTTTAAATATATTCAGTACACCCTCAGAGTCTTTGGTTTAATCATTGGTCTACACTGCTTCTCACACTGATTTCTTACCTTTATATCCAAAATATATCAGAAATCCATACTGACTCTTCTCAAATGGGAATTAGATCATTCCTCTCCTCTAATTAAAATCTTTCAGAGTATCTCCTCTTCAAGGTACAAGCCACATACTAAATTCTTTATGTATTCTACTCTTATTTAAGAACAAGAACATCTTCCTTAGCTGTGCATTTTTTCTTTCCTATGGTTAGTTAACCTCTTTTCATTATAAAGCCTTCTTTTTAGGGAAATATTTCCTCACCTCTTTGCCCTTACCTACTACATCTGGGTTTCAAACTCACACTTCATGTTCCCTTAACATTGTAGTTTTCTTGACATCTTACTATTTATCTCGCTATTTAAATCACCTTCTAGACTCTGAGTTGTTTAAAGAACAAGGTCTTTCCCCCCCAACCCTGTGTTCTGTTCCCAGTGCTATCTGAGTGCCTGACACAGTCTGAGTATCCATTACATATTTTTTAAAAGATTGTATTTATTTATTTGAGAGAGAAAGAGAGAATGCTCACAAGCCAGTGGGTGTGGAGGAGAAGCAGACTCCCCGTTGACCAGAGAGCCCAATGCAGGGCTCAATCCCAGGACCCTGGGATCATGACCTGTTCTAAAGGCAGAGACGCTTCACCAACTAAGCCACCCAGCCATCCTCCATTACATATTTGAATGGATGACTGAGTGAGCACAAAAATGCATAAAACCAGCTGTATTCATCCTCACTTGAACTTCTATAATGACGTTAATGTTGCCACCAAGGGAAGCCCTAGAAACTGTAAAAGGAGAGTGTTTTCAATGAAAATAATCATCCACAGGTGAGTAGCTTTTAGATTTCAAAATGCCAGCCTCCTAACCTTCAGTGTATTTGAATGGTGTCATGTCATTAATTCCTCACAGAAAAGCATTTGTAGTGACAGAAAAGTTAGAAGTAACAATTTTACTGGAAAACTAGGTTTTCCAGTAGCAAATCATCTTTACACATGGAGGATCAGAGACAATGACAGAGGTGGTTCCAAAGCCAAAGGCTACATGGCAATTTCTCTGTTTCCAGAGAGATTTGGGAAGCCACCACTGAAGTATTTCTAGTAAGGCATATGTTATCGCTCTTCTTCTATCTCAAAAAGATTTTAAAACCTTGGTGTAGAACTCTAAGTCAGGGTCTAAGTATCCAGATAAAAGTTAAATCACTATGATTTAGTTATACAACTTCTCTCTTCTACGGGACACGCCACCCATACCGCTCCATGCCATCTCACCACTCCAGCCCTGTGAGTGTTAGCCTCTTTCTCTGTACTTGTCTGTGTACCTAGGAAAGCTCGGATATCCATCTCGCTAAGAAACTCATAAGTTTTTTTTTTCCCCTAAAGTTTAAAATAATTTTTATTAATTACTTTTATTTACATATAACGTATTATTTGCCCCAGGGGTACAGGTCTGTGACTCATCAGGCTTACACACTTCACAGCATTCACCATATCACATACTCTCCGCAATGTCCGTAACCCAACCACCCTCTCCACACCTCTGTCCCCCAAGCAACCCTCAGTTTATTTTGTGAGATTAAGAGTCTCTTATGGTTTGTCTTCCTCCTGATTTAAATTAAATCTTTTTTTTTTTTTTTTGTCTTAGAAGATGAAAGAAGATTGAGGGCTGTAAATTCTATCTGGACATACTGTTTTTATAAAAGGAAATTGAGCCAGCAGGTAACAAAAATCACTTTGCCTCTGCTTACCTCTCCTGCATTCCTTTCTCATACTTACCTTGTTTTTGGTGAAGAAACATTGAAGAACAAAGGTATCTGCTAGGAAAGTGATGAATCATCTTTCTTTTTTTCTCCCCCCCCCCCCACAGTGGTATCCCTTCCCAACAATTTCCTACCACTTATAATAATTTTTTATTAGTACTCATCTTGTGATCTTCAGGCTGTGGTACCAATTGCATAGGGAGATAAATAGATTTGGTTTCTGAAATTCTATATTTCAGTGGAATTTATTGACAAAACCTATTTCCCCTGAGAATCTTGGTCATCTCTACTCTGTCTCCACTAATTAGAGACAAGGAAGTTGTCCATTGCCCTCAGAAGCATTGGTGTAATAGTGTTTCCCCCTTCTGTGGACGGGTGAAATCATGAATGTATTACTTGGCAGTTGACTGACTTCTGTACTTTCTCCTCCTTTTCTAAGAATGTGTGTGATAATGAGATGATTACAACTGTGACACTTCAAATAATAATAATAAACCTTTGCCCAACAAAATAGAATGAAGGGTGACGTTTTACTATCCCTTTATGTGAGGAATCCATCAACATAGTTTTCCTTAACATTAAAACTGATACCTCCACCATTACAGTAAAAACATCTGGAGGCCCTTTGAGTTTATAGAGAGCCTAATGAAGAAACGCAAGTACGTAAAAATAGGCCTCGTTTTTGACACTGGAGATGAGGAGTTAGTTTACAAGATGAGTAGGTAGGTCTCCCATGAGGTTTGTTTGTTTATTTGTTTTCATATAATTATTATCTCAGAGAATATACTTACTAACTGTAATAAAGAGACCGTTGTTCTATCAGAGGTTTTTTTCACTTTTCATCTTGTTAAAGGAACTGCTCCCTTGTAGCAATGGAAACGGGGTTCATATTTAGAAAATTGCTGAGGATTCTCTCTCCTCTGCTCCAAGGTGAAAGAACTAGCTCTTATCTAGTACTTTTCTTTCTTTCTTTCTTTCTTTCTTTCTTTCTTTCTTTCTTTTTTTTTCTCCAGTGCATTTATATTTTATTTTCAGAGCTGCAGGGAGCAATTCAGAGCTACTTTTGGTCAGCAGTGCTAAAATGAAACAGAACCCAGCTTCCAGAATTCATACATACAATATGATATTTTAAATAATTGTGTGTGTGTGTGTGTGTGTGTGTGTGTGTGCTAAATAGAGAAGATTTTGCTTAGGGTGAGAAGTGTCTCCATGGATGTACATGTGTGCAGTCGAAAGTCAGGGGGCCCGAGTTCTCATGGCAGATCTGGTCCTTTTTTGTGTGACTCTAAGGTAATCTCTTACATTTCATATCACACAGTGTCTGTTCTATAAAGTGAGGGGGTTGGACGCCTACTTCTCTTCTAGCTCCTGACTTCTTTTTATATATAACCCTTCATACACAACCCTTGTAAAATGTTGGCACGGCATATGTTTAAGGCACAGATATCATGTGATATGCCCAAAGTATATAACACAGAAACTTAATATGTCTTAAGTCATGCTCAGTATGTTGCATTAAATCCTTAAAACAAAGTTTATCTAGACTCACCTTACTCCTTCTATTTGAACCCATAATTATAGGATTCTAAGCTGTGGAGTTAACTTACTCCCAGCCCTCATTTTGGTCACAAGGTGTAATCTAACCCTCTCGAACTGTGAATACTAAAAATCACACGAAGGCTGAAAAATGCCAAAACAAACATGTTTTTAACAGATTCAGGGAAAGCAGAAATAAAGTGGTGTTTTCCCCAGGAAATTGTCTGCACTGTCCAAAGCCAGTTACAGCAGGTTTTTCTGGCCTGGCCTTTTGACCATCTGGCATGGAACCACTTCACTCAAAAGAGAATTCCGAAGTGGCCCGGGCTGGGAGACAGGCAGCGCTTCCCAAGGTCCCGATTGCTGAGGTTTCAAGCCTTTTCCCCTCTGAGGAATCTCTTGTGTGATGTTTCCTCATGTACTTGGCCGATTTAAAATCTGTTGTTTTAACAACCACACCTCTTCTCCCCAGGGTCAAGTGCCTGGTTGGAAGAAGAGAATACCTACATAACCGATTTTATTCCATGGTTCATTCCCGCTTCAGGTTGGTCAGTGAGCTAACTAGAAGTGACTTGGTGGCGAAATATCCATGTGTGTTTATGTAGGAGGTTATCATTCACACAATGAACAAACCTCAACCAGAAGGTCCTTTTCCATGTGCCTGTGTGGGCATGAAACACATAAGTTCTTCTAACCGTTGGCAAAGCAGACTTAAACATGCATATAATTGGGAAAATATTTGTAAGAGAAATATATTTGAAGAAAAACATGAAGATAAAAGTGTAATATATATAAGAAAGTTCAACAACAAAGGCCTGGTCCTGCATGTGCTTCATGCATTCTGTAGGTAATCCAGAGTACATTTTAAAATGCTGTTTTGGGGCACCTGGGTGGCTCAGTAGGTTAAAGCCTTTGCCTTCTGTTCAGGTCATAATCCCAGAGTCCTGGGATCGAGCCCCACGTCGGGCTCTCTGCTCATTAGGGAACCTGCTTCCTCCTCTCTCTCTACCTGCTTCTCTGCCTACTTGTGATCTCTGTCTGTCAAATAAATAAGTAAAATCTTTTAAAAAATAAAATAAAATGCTGTTTTGTCTTCATCTGCTCCCCTGGTTCTCAGAGACCTCTTCTTCCTCCACTCCCTACCCCACCCAACCTCTCCTATCCCAACATGCAGCTGCTTACATGCTTAGCAAATCTATTTTAAACATTAACTTAACTTGGAAGTTAAATCTACAGCCCCCAAACATGTATTTTGCAAGCGGGACCAACTTTTGAATCTTCTGCTTGTCCTTCTTCTCCATCCATATTCCTCTCTATTCATATAGGTGAATGACAATTGGTATACATATGTGTGTGTGTGTGTGTGTGTATGTGTGTACTTTTGTGTGTGTATGAGGATGGATTGCATTGTTCAAGAGCACAGCACTTGGAAAGTACACATTGAGTACCAGAGTAAACATCCAAAGCTATCCATGGAAAACGGACACAGTAAATCAGTCTCCCAAGGGAATTTACCGTTTTCTGAACTGTTCCACATAAAAGGTGTCCCAAAGAGATTCAGATAATTGAATGAGTGAATAATTATTCAAAATAATGGTTGAGTGAATGAATTCTCTGGCAGCTGATAATAATGGTGTTCCCATTCCAGAGTATGCCTACCTGGATAGGAGTCCTTCTGCTGTGAAGGTGCATATCCCCCCCCCCCCCCCAAAGAACTAAGAGATAAAATTTTCAGGAGATTTGATTTGTTCTTACTGTTTGGGATACAGAAACCAGGCAAAGTCAAGCAAGGTAGTCAGTTTCCTTCTGCTAACAGAAGTTGGGAAGGTGATGAATTCAGGCCATCTGAGGTCTTCTTTGAACAAACACAAAAATCTGAATGAAGAGGGAAACTGAAGAAGTCAGACTTATACTAAAGGTGACTCACTTACTTCAATACAGTTAAGTATCACTGGAAATCTAATTAAATAGCTTGGTCATTGAGCTTGAGCTTCAGGGACAAAGGCATGTGCATAGACCAGTCCCATCACAGGTTTGTGTTCCCTCCATTTCTTTGATGTCCTTATCAAGACATCATTCCAGGAGTACCTGGGTGACTCAGTTGGTTAAGCATCTGTCTTTGGCTCAGGTCATGATCCCAGAGTCCTGGGATGAAGTCTCACATCAGGCTTCTTGCTCAGTGGGGAGCCTGTTTCTCCCTTTCTTTCTGCCCCAACCCCACCCCTTATGCTCCCATGCTCTCACTCTCAAATAAATAAGACCGGAAAAAGAAAAAAAAAAAAAAAGATGTCATTCCATTCTGAGTTGGATAGCGAAGGCTCATGAGAGCCTGCAGTTTTTAATCTTAAAATTCTAGAACAGTAATAGTAAAATCCTTAGAAAATATACATGGGCATTGTGATTGAGACACGATTTTGAGCATGGAAGGCTGTGCTTATTTGTTTATTTATTTATTTATTTATTAGTTTTGCCTCCTGTTCTTCTGCATTATCAACTGTATAAATCAACACACATTGTACTTGCCAAATAGGAAGTTATCGAGACAGATGCTGCCATTCCCATTTGTTTCAGAATACCCCATTCAGTCTCAGGTCCCCTAAACTGGCCAGGCAGGCTTTCTCCTGGCCAGCTTAACCGAACTTTCAGTATCCCTGTCCCTTCAGGCTCTCTCAGAACTTCCACTCCCAGGAAGGAAATAACCACACTCTTTGCAAAAGATTAAGATGCCCATTTTACTATGTAAAATCCGTCTCTGTGCCACAGTCCGTCATTGTAGTAGAAGTATATAGGAAGAAAAACCATCTCTTCTTTGTTTCTTCGATGGAACTGAAAGTGACAAGTACAGGGAAGGCATTGCAGAAAAGAAGACTAGGTTTATAGAAGAGATTCCAGGGGAGGGGGGTGTTTTATCTTACTTCTCTTCCAGTTTTGGTAAGGAGATAAGCAATCATTGTCTTAAAGGTTAAATGTCAGGACATTTTAATTTCATTGGTTTTTGATCAATATCTCTAGTTGCCGAGGACAGAGGTTGCTAGAAGGCAGAATTAGTTCTCTGTTGGTCAAGAACTGATTGAATAGGTCTCAGCCTTCCTGTGAGTTGATTCATTTTTTGAGTCTGAAGTTAAATTGCTTTTGTAGTACCTTAAAAAAAAATTGCTGACTTAAGGGGACTGATATTTTGTCATCACTATTCACATGCTTAAGAAAACGGGTTAAAAAATCTGAAAGTGTGATTGGGAGTTGCCCATGCTGACATTGTATACAAGAAGGAGCTGGACATCGTTTGTATATATGAAAGGGAGATCAAAGCTTCTCCAGAAGAGACCCAAATTGAACAGCCTTGTTTTGGTCACTAAATAACAAATGTCTTTTGTTATTAATGTTGTCACATACCGAATATGCCTAATAAGCGGAAGGTGTTTTGGAAGCTCCTTTTGGGTGGGGGCAATGGAGGGCTCCATCTCTTGCTGCTAAGGGTCAGCCTATAAAATTGCAGGGTGAGGAAAGATGGTAAATCCATGCATGGTATAGATAATGTATACAACCTCCTGGAAGATGAACTCCATAAATTATTCAAGAGAAATGACCCCATTTATTCCACACCAATCTATGTACTGGTGATGATACTCAGGTAATAACATAGTTGAGTGCTAACCTTTACCGATAAATACAGTGCCACCAACCTCAATAGCAGAATGGCCCTGATGAAAGGTTCACTTTAGGAGACAAATTCTTACCACCCAAACTGGACCCAACTTTACATAGGGACAGGCATTTTCAGAAGGATGTTCGGTGGTTGATTAAATTTTATGCAGTTTGGAATTTTATAGGAAATTAATTGGGACAGAGTGAAAGAATACTAATAGCTCAAATACAAATAGCTCTTCATATTTAAAAACAAAAACCAGAGCGAGGCACTATCAATAAACCTATCTTAAGTGGCAGAGTTTCATGTTGGTGGGGGTTGTGTGAATAATATAATGATACCATTCCTGATTTTACATATTTATTTCTAAGCTTAAAAATATAGCATAAAAAGCATTCATTATGGTAAGCATATTAAACAATTACAGTTGCTTCATCAGATAGTCAAAAGAACAGAGCGTTCCCTTTTCTTCCTGGAGAGTTATGTGCCTTTATTCTTAGTGATTCTAAGAAGTTAGAAAAAAAAAAAAAAGAGTCAAATCCAGTTTGAAGAAGGTAGACCTACTCAAACAGAACAATTGCCTTGGAATTAGTTATCATTGGCTCCTCCAGGTTTAAAAAGGCCAGCCCTCAAAACCACGAGCAAGAGAGCAGTCTATTTAATCTAATTTAGATTTAAGGAAAAGCAGGAAACCAGTGGGTTTCAGACATTCAAGAGTCTTAACGATCTTGCCAAGGCTGAGCTTAAATGATATATGATTATATTGTCATCACAGCCAATACCAAGAGAACTTCAAAAGCCACTAATTTATTCCATAAGACTCTTCTATGTTCATTTAAAGGAGACCCAATTAGCAACTGATAGTGCATATTTACTTGACTGGATTTTGTAAGTTGTATTAACTAAATGAATTTTTGCTAACTTGCTCAGGTACTTGAGTTTGAAAATGTCCAGGAGAGAGAGAGAAGGGAGAGCTAGAGAGGAGACACATGAACTCTATAGTTCCACACACTGAAAATATGCATGGAGAGCATATGAGAAGCAGTGCTGGTTAGGGAAGGTTCATAGATTAATGTCCCTCTTTGGTGAACCACAGAAAAGAACAGTGACACTGGTTATGTAAACTATAGTGACTTCAACAAGGAAGTCAACACAATTCATAGAAAGGGTTCTCAGATTTCAAGTCTCACTGAATTGCTCCCTGATGGGCAATCAAGAATTCATCAGGAATACCACTAACGTTGCCAGAGGAGGGACACAGCTATACTCTGAGGTCAAAGATCTAGGTCTGCCATGGAAATACCTAATGTAGTAATTAAAGCATGATTTTTAGAGTCACCAAGCTTAGGTTCAAATGTCAACTCTACGTCTATTAAGTAGAGTGGTTTTGGTCGAGTCACCAAAGCTTCCCGATCTTCCATTTCTGTATTTATTAAATGAGGATTGTCACAGTTCCTGACTCACAGCGTTACAATGAGGATTGAATGAGATGTGAAAAGCACTGAGCACAGAATAATGTGTATTCAGTAATCCGTAGCTATTATGATTCTTGCTCCCAAGATTCCTGGAATAGAATGTGGCTGGTTTAAAAAAAAAAAAAAGAGAGAGAGAGAGAGAGGAAAGGTCTTGTTCTGTGGAATGGAAAAAAAAAAATTGAGATTTTAGTCCACGATGACTCATTGACCACCAGGGAACCACTTACAACTTATCTGTAGGTTGAAAATGAAAATCATGTCTGTCTTCTCAACCCAACAAATTGGAGTTGGGATAAGTTGGTGTGAAAAGAGGGACTGTGTCCTCAGTGTAGAGGGTTCTCACTCTATTTAGGGTAAATCTCCGAAGGTAGATTCATTTAATAGTCTACTTAATCACTTAAATGCCAGGTATAAAAAAAAAAGCACCTCCACCAAAATAAAAGCATTTAGTGTGTGGGCATTCTTACCATCATTTTTAAAGACATTCATATGACATATTAGGGGTTATCACCATCAGAGTTTACTTGTGAACTATAGAAAATCTTCCCGACTTAGTTTAAATGTACTTGCTTTTGTGATCCATTCTTCATTGATATATTCACTTTTTAATTCTGCTTGGTTAAAAATGTAAGTGACTACAACTCAAAAAAAAAAAAAAAAAAAGAAGTCTGTGGATTTCTGGTCATGGATATATCATCAAAATTCTTTCCAAAGTGAGGGTTGAAATGGCCATCTGATTTAAAAGAAGAGGTGTTTGAGTTGTCTCAGGCCAGTCTTTGCATAGCAAGCCCCAAGTTTTGTATTCAACTGTCCATGTCTTTGTGAAAGGGGCTGCTAATAGTAATTTCTCTTCCTTCATCCTCCATTCCACCCCTGGCTCCCCACATTGTAAATGAAGTGTGCATTGTACAAATGATCAGGTCACTTTGAGATCCCGGTTCCAAAGGAAGCTGCCTGAGCCAGCTGTCTTTATGGGAAGTATAGAATCAAGATCCATATCAATTTTCTGTGAAATTTGAAGATTCTCTGTGAACTGACATTTTGTTTTCAGACAAAAGGCATTTTTGTATGATGAGTATAACTGCTAGAGTAAAGAGGAACTGGAGAAAAATTTCTTAGAAACTATCAAGAGGATCATGGAAAGTAAAGAGAGCCAAGAGTAAACCCCAGCGAGCTCCTCTCAAAAGAAGAACATCTATAGCAGAAGTTCATTTTGGAGTAAACAATCTGATGTATGGCATACCAGAATGAACAGAAAAGACACCAAACTGGAGTATATTCATGGAAAGTTCTGGCACATCCTCTGTACAAAGCATCTCCCAAAATACGAAGAAACTCTTATCTGGCATGATGATGACTCTGAGTTGGTTTGGCTGTGTCCTATATGGAATAAACCCATGCTAAATTCAAAAAAGCCTTCACAAAATAATTACAGAAGGCACAGACCATTCTTTTTGATCTTATCAATTTAGAACTTTCATCTATGTTATTATGAATTCCTGTTCCCTGACATACTGTAACCATGATCTTTTTTTTTTTTTACTCTAGCTGAGAGTTAAATAGTTTCCAAATCATATTTAAAGGCAAGTAGAAAATATATGATGGGATATTCTGAAGATAGACATTTCTGTCATAGAAACACATGAGTGGCACAACCCTTAGATTTGGACAAGGCTATCTAGCCACTGTGTCAACATCATACTTTAGAGGACACCATTTTGTCCTTGGTCTGGATGCATCATAGAGCTAGGGATGAGTAAAGGGATAGGCTCCTTGGTAACTATGTTTCTCTTCTAGACTCCTTTCCAGGTGTCCAGAACCGTGGGATTCCCTGGCCAAACAGCTTCTGCAGGCCAATCCTTCTGAAGTCCATTACCCATTTGTATACCACTAGGTTCAAAGAGAGACAAAAGTAGCTATTTGGGAAGGCAAAAGATGGTGAGGTTTATGGAAGGATCTTGCTACTTCATGGGTGAATATCTACAGAGGTGCCTGCAAGTGCCTTCATGGTTTTGGTCAGAACCAGAAGCAGTGGGGCGCCTGGGTGGCTCAGTGGGTTAAAGCCTCTGCCTTCGGCTCAGGTCATGATCCCAGGGTCCTGGGATCGAGCCCCGCATCGGGCTCTCTGCTCCGCAGAGAGCCTGCTTCCTCCCCTCTCTCTCTGCCTGCCTCTCTGCCTGCTTGTGATCTCTATCTGTCAAATAAATAAATAAAATCTTAAAAAAAAAAAAAAAAAGAACCAGAAGCAGTGAGAGACATGAGATATAGGGACTGGCACTTTTCCACTCTCATATGCCAACCAGGAACCCCAAGCCTTTGAAAATTCCAAATTCAAACTTGGATCTCCAAAGCTTAAAGACGCTGTATTATTTGTCAAGAATGTTGAATAGAAAATATTTCATTTATTCATTCTTAGGTTGGTTTATAGTTTAAATAGTGAGACATATGGTCCGTGGCTCTCTATTTTAACTCCCGCCCCGTATCCTTAGAAATGCTCAATAAGTGCCTTCTGCTTGTTTGTGTTTGTCTTTGATCTAAGATCATTGGTTGGTGGTACAGTCAGAGGAATGCTAGACCAACCTGCAGACTGAGAGGGGCAAGGACAAGCCACATGCCCAAGTTCCCTATATATATCTCTCACATGAAACCGAAAAAAGGCAGCTTGTCCTTTGAGGATGCTTCTAGTAACTGGGGCAGCAATAGAGTCCAGTCCTGTGTCTCTGACTCTTAGTATGTCTATAGAATGAATATAAGAGTATCTCTTGATGATAGGAATCAAATAAATGTACATATTCCCAGTGACATTTTTTTCATCTCATTCCTGAAAACCAGAGAATGGCATTTTTGCTGGTACAGTTTTTACTAACTTAGTGCCAATGATCATGAGAGCTAGTTCATGTTGCAGGGGGTTGAAAATACCTTAGAGTGTAGGGGATGTTTTCCCCAACTTTTCATACTAGACCTTAACATTTCAAAATGCACTTTACGTGTGAGGTTAGACATTAACCTAGGAGGGGCCTTGAAATCTGCATGGATGACGATAATTACCCTTGAAGTCACCTTCTGAAATGAAGCAGTGGAGTCCATGGATGCATTCTAGCCATACCAATGAGTGGTGTTTCCTTTGAGCAATACATATTGTCTTCATGTTTGCTCTGGCCGAGAAAGATTTAACTGGCTCGCTCGCTTCTCTGGGTGCGTTTTCAGTTTTTAAGTGAAAGGAGCAGCAGTGAAATTGCCTGAACATCTATTAATATTTTCAAAACACAGGACTTCCGCTCTCGCTTTTTATCACATTGTCAATCCACAGTACACTCCAGATGGATATCATTTAAGAGACACGTGACTTGTCCTGCTGTCTGTAAAGCCCCATAGAAGAGTGAGCATTAATTTTATAGCAGGAGGAATAGAATCAATGCTAGTGTTGGAAATGTTCCCATCACTTTGCTTGCATTGGAGTGAACAGATCGGTGAGTTGCTCACGAAATCACAATCCGTGCGTGTCCTTCCTCACATCACTCCGAGAGTCAATGGCAGAGTGCAGCAAGGGAGAAAATGACTCTCCAGCAATCAAGATAATAATACGCACACCACAGATTCATTTTTGCCTCAAGGAACAAAATCCGAATTTTGTGTTTATTGATTTGTCAAAGGTGCAATTATTTTCTTCTCCTTTGCCGGAGTGGAGAGGAGTTCTTATCTTGATTCGTCTGTTTGCTCCCAAAAGATAGGCTTTTTTCAAATCCAGTATAATTAACATACAGTGGTATATTAGTTTCAGGTGTACAATATAGTGGTTCAACAATTCTATACATTACTCATTTGTTCCTCACAGTAAGCGTACTCTTAATATCCTTTGCCGATTTTACCCACCTCCCTACCCACTTTGCTCTGGGGAGACTACCAGTGTGTTCCCTATATTGAAGAATCTGGTTTTTCATTTGTCTGTTTTTTTTTTTTTTTCTGTGTTTTCCTTCTTAAGTTCCAAATATAAGTGAAATCATATGCTCTTTCTCTGACTTATTTCACTTAACATTATACCCTCTAGATCCATCCACATTGTTGCAAATGACAAGATTTCATTATTTTTTATGACTGAGTAATATACTATTATGTGTGTGCATGTGTGTATATATATCTCACATCTTCTTTAAGATAGCTCTTTTTTAAGATGTCTCTTTTTTCTTTGTTTTTTTTTTCTTAAATTCCACATATGAGTGAAGTCATATGTTCTTTGTCTTTCACTGAACATTATACCCTCTAGATCCATCCAGGTTGTTGAAAATGACAATATTTCATTATTTTTTATGACTGAGTAATATTTTATTGCGTGTGTGTGCATATATATATATATATATATATATAAATATATATATATCACATTTTCTTTAAGATAGCTAAGTTTTGATAAATAGAATTTCTGCCAAAATTCAGTCCTGTATGTAAGATGAATCGGAAAATTATTTTCACAGAAATCTTAAGAGGAATCACTAAAGTATTTAAGGGCTTTAAAAAGATAAACAAAGTATTATAGACTAATGTATTCTGCTCTTTTTTTCTTTTTCTGTTTCAACTAGACAAACTTTCAACTCTGTAAGGAATGTATTTGTCTTCTATGTTTGAAACTTTGAAAAATGCTTGCTAAATGTCTGTTGGCTGTATCAGTAGAAAAGCTGGTCATCAATACCAGGTACTGGCAAACGTTTTCCTTAGGGGAGCTTGGGAGGCTCAGTCAGTTAAGCCTTGGACGCTTGGGTTTTGGCTCAGGTCTTGATCTCGCAGTCATGGGATCAAGCCCCAGGTCAGCCCTCAGGGAAGAGTCTGCTTCAAATTCTCTCTCCCTCTCTCTGTGTCTCTCAAATAAATACATAAAATCTTTAAAAATTGTGTTTTTTTTTTCCTTAAAGGTCCAGATAATGGGGCATCTGGGTGGCTCAGTGAGTTAAATCCTCTGCCTTTAGCTCAGTTCATGATCTCAGGGTCCTGGGATCAAGCCCCGCATCGGGCTCTCTGCTCAGCAGGGAACCTGCTTCCTCCTCTCTCTCTCTGCCTGCTTCTCTGCTTAGTTGTGATCTCTGACTGTCAAATAAATAAATAAAATCTTAAAAAAAAAAAAAAGAAAGGTCACAACTCTTCAATTCTATAATACTAGTTCAAAAGCAAAAGAAGCTGTCAGTCATAGATAAATAATATGTAAACAAATATGGCTGTGCTTCAGTAAAATGTTGTTTACATAAGCAGGCTATTTGGCCTACAAACCACAGTTCATAGACCCCTGATCTATACATACATAAAAATCTATACATACAATCTCACGCTCATAAATTTGATCAAGAAGTTTCTAGAATAGCATCCTGAAGAGCATATATCACCCTCAATATTGCCTACTTAAGTACATTCCTTTTAAGGAAATAGACATGTTTTCTAATGGGTTATATCTAAAACATATAGTCTATAAGGGTAACTACTATCCAGAAAACAACATATTTTTTTTCTGTAAAATGTTAATTATAATTCAAGTGTACCCAATTCTAGGTTCTGTGGGTAGAACAAGTATGCAAGTTTCCCTATAAATCACATGTTTACTTAGAACAATTGTCCTTTGAAATGGTTTATGATCTCTAGAACTTCAGAGATCTGTTTGCATGGGTGCCATCCAGATTACATCTATTTGCGAATGAAACACAAACAGCTTTTCATAAGGAAATTTGTTTTATCCCTTTATGAACCTCAAAGGGAGAACATCAATACCAAATTCCATTTTTTTTTTCTTAGATACCTACTCACAAATGGGTTTCTTTGCCCTCTGATATGAGTAGCTTTGCTAAAGAAATTTCAGTGTGAGAGTTAAGTAATTGGAGGCCAAACGACATTTCAGTGCCATCTGCTTAAGAAATGAAGTTGTGGGATGTTTAGATAGCTCAGTTGGTTAGCATCCGACTATTGATTTCGGCTCAGGTCATGATCTCAGGGTCCCTCATTGGGCTCATGTTGGGTGTGTGTCCTGCTTAAGATTCTCTCCCTCTGCCTTTGTGCCTCCTTCCCACCCTGTGCTCATGTGCTCTCATTCTCTCTACCAATAAATAAATAAATAAGGGGGGAAAAAGAAATTAAGTTCCTCAGTTGGAAGGAAGTTTGTCAATGAAGCAGGTTGAAGAGATAATCCTTCGACAGTGGCACTGGCTTCAAAGCACAATCATGAATCCCAGTTAATGATGCCATCTTCTCTTCCAGAGCAAAACTAGAATCTATCTAATTCAGAAAACAGGTGCTTATCCCAATAATTTTTTTCAGAATATCACTGTGTGTCTCTCAAGCTTTCTACATATGACTATAGTAAATATCTTTCCAGTGTGAGAGAGAGAGATTTATCTTTAACCCAAGAAAATCTGATCTTCCTCCCCATGTCACTGTTTGATATAGCTTAGAAAACTGAGAACTGGATCTTAGGCTACGTTAGAATTAAGTTCCTTGTGAATATTGGGAACCCAGCTATCATTCCCCATTAACTTACTGATTTTAATAAATCCTCTAAAGTAACTTGAAGATTGTTGATAAGTTACTAGTCACCATAATCAATTCAGGAATTTATTTATGTCCTGCCAATAGGAAAGTATAGGGAGCTGAGTATGCCACTTTACCCCTTTACAGCTCTTGAAATAATGGTGTACTTCAAGAATCTTTTCACAGAGTTGGAAATTAAGATGTGATAACAGAGACAAATAGGAAGATAGAAAGAGAGAATGGAAGAGGGAATGAAGTGGCCCAGACAAAGCTCTATTCTTTTTTTTTTTTCTTTTTTTCCCTTGGCTAGACTCTGAGATATCCATAAATTGTCCTATTCCTTTCTTCATCGAACTTTAAAGGTTGACCTTACAGAGGTGCAGAATTCCACCAGGAATCGAGGAATAAATTGAATGGTGTCTGGGTGGTGTACACATACTTAAAAGGAACATGTCACAATAGGGATAAAATAAAGAGCTTTCTTATAGGCATTTCTATTTTAAAATAACGCCTCACTGCACCATATGATGAAAGATCTTCAGAGCACATAAAGTTAGTCATAATGGAAACTCCTTAATTGAATGGCATGGAAAATGGCCCCGGGGGTTGCTAGAGAAGAGACAGGGTAATCACATGCTATCAGAAGTACATCTCTGTCAAGTTCTCTAAAATCCAGGATTCTGAGCTGACTTAACTCTCATAAACCACATTTGAAAACATACTGAAGATTTAGCACAAATCATCTTATGGAAATAAAAATGTACCCCTTGTAGAAGTCATCAGGAGCACTATCTTTGCAAGACAAAGGGGTTTTATTGTTTCTCATTTCTTTTAAATAGTCAGTCCCTTTGGGGGAAGGAGGGTATTGACTCAGAATCCAAACAAAATGAACATATGCAAATTTATTTTGTAGAATAGATGCAAATGTAAAAAACAGTCCCTGTAGGGTGATGGGAACGTCAGACTTGAATTCACAGCTACCAGACATCTGGAAGTTTAAATATGTATATATAAATTATATAAAATATATATTTATAATATTTCATTTTATTTATTGTATTTATTCTATATATTTTATATTTATATTAAATATATTTATATTTTATTATATAATGATTTTTTACATATAATATATATATATATTTTTAATACACACACACACACAGAGCCACAACCATATATTCCCTAGCACATAAAGAGAACAGAGCATTCTAACTTGTATATCAGAAAGAGAGATACATGATGCATGTTGAGAAGCTACTCTGTCCTTAGAAAACTTGACGTTACATAACACTTATTATATTTATTATTTCAATAGTGAAATGTTGCAATATATTCACTCACCCTACTAACAAGGAGAGCCCTATATACTGAGTCCTGAGGACAATTTAAAGCAGAGACTTGGTCTGCCGTGACACCTTACCGGTCCTCTGGGCTCTCTCGTTCACATAAGTAGACTGGAGTGACATAAACAATGAGCAGCTGCTCTTCCTTGTCACTGTGACAAGAAATATTTTTAAAGACCAAGTGCTAAAGAGAAGCAAAGGCTTTGCGTATTGTGTATTGTGTCTGCAATGACAATGGAGTCTTCCAAGGTCTATTGGTTTTCAAGGTGTGCTCCCTGTACCCCAAGTGGGAAGCAGTGTCTGAAATGAGTGTGTGTGTGTGAGGGGGGGTCAGGAATGGGTTTATAATAATTATGAAGGCATTTGAAGATGGCTTTCAAAATTGTCAGCCCAGAAATCATGACCTTTGTGTTCGCTTGGTCATAAAATATAAAACCAATAAACGTGAGTCCAACAATTGACCAGCTGTTTGAATCTCACTGCATTCTTACTATCACAATGGCTTTTAGCATCTGCTGGAGAGATTACTAAATATTTATCTAGATGATTCCATGGCTAATTCAGCAACTGATGATTCACTTCCACTCAATGTAGCGAAGTACTCAGGAGTTTGGTCTGTGGAGGGAGATATAGCCCTACAATGCAACTTAGCTCTATGTTTGAGCTTAATACATGGAAGACATTGAAAAAGGTTTTGAAAAAGGCTTTGACATTGAAAAAAATTTTCAAGTTTTCTCATCTCACAATGTCCTATTTGTAAAATCGAGTTAATAAAAATAGCTAATTCGTGAAGAAATTGTGAGGATTAAATGTGATAATACACATAATGTATTTGATGATGGTCAACACAGATTCTTCGTTGCTTATAATCCCATCAGTCTCATCCTGATTACCACTCAGTGCAAAAAGCTTCATTTATGTACATCTCTGACTGCAAATAAGTTTTCTTATATTGAAATCTGATTCCTTGAGATTTCTTCCCAAATTCTAATATAGTCCCTCATGGTATACATCCATCCGTCCATCCATCCATCCATCCATCCATACAGCCAGTTCTTAACATGGCTAAGTTTACTTATTAACATGTCCCCAGTGAGGCTTCTCTGTTTCTGCTCTGTTCCCAAACAACCCCCAAACTTAAATGCAGAGAGTGACAAAGAGAGAGACCGAGGAGAGGGGAGATAATGAGGGGAGGAGAGAGCTTCTCTCATATTGTTCTGTTATACTGGCTCAATATGCCCATGTTCTTTAACTGGTATAAAGGTGGCAAAGAGTCTAATGAGAGAGTAATCCATTCTAAACCCTAGTCATTGTTATTCTATCCATGGAAGTGTTTCTTTTCCACTGATTCTGTAAGTGTGTATGTGTGTTTAACTTAAATTATTAAACTTGTTTGCTATGAAAATTTAACGGGAACTTATAAGAGGGTTTGTTTGTTTGTTCATGGGGAATTGCTTTTAATGGTAGAGGTTAGAGGTCTCAAGGTGGACAGGTGTTGAAATGCATATGTAGATAAGCAAGTGGTTGATATGGTTGGCTCTGCTGAATGCAGAGTGCTGATAGACCGGTGCATGTGTTTAAAATAAAGACAAATAGCAATGTTCCTGTATAATTTATTGGTACAATTCAGTGGTCAAGAACGTTCCAAGAACAGTATGAAGGAAAATTAAAATAAATTTTAATTTCTGTTACTTAAGGCAGAAAACATTTTTTTATGTCAAGTTGTTTTAAATTATTAGAATACAGAACACTTAGAGATATGGAAATTGGGTGACTCCCATATACAAGAGAAATTATATAATGTAATACTTCCTGAGTGGTTTTACATTCAATAATTGTTTCTCAGTTAAAAAGCAAGGTTTAAAAATATTATTTATGGGTGGCTCAGTTGGTTAAGCATCTGCCTTTGGCTCAGGTCATAATCTCAGGGTCCTGGGATTGAGCCTTCAAGGTGGGGTCTCTGCTCAATGGGGAGCCCACTTCCCCCTCTCCCTCTGCCCCTCTCCCTGCTTGTGCTCTGTCTGTCTGTCTCTCACACTCTTAAATAAATAAATAAATAATATATTTTAAAAATACTATTTATAATATAATACCATTTTGTTTAAAATTACTGTTAATAATTATATTATAAATATATGTGTTTATAAATACATGCTTGTGTGTTAAAAATTACAAGAGTCTACCAAACAGTTAGTTATACTTGTCTCTGAGAAGCTGTTTATAGAAGCCTTTTACATTCCATGCTATGTTTTTCCATAGTGTTTGAATAGTTAAGTATATAATGAATGTATTGCTTTTGAAATGATTACTTTGTAATCAGAAGCGAGGGGAAAAGAGCTAAAACATGAAGTGCATGATTAGTCTAGACTTGTAAAAAAAATGATTTTTTTTTCTTTTACCTTAGCATTTATCAAAGGAGTAGTAGCCTGAATGCTGAAATATATTATTACCTAGAGGCCAAACCCTTTAACCATTAAGCTACAGATACTCACTCAAAGTGGTTGAGGATAAAAGGGTGCCCTGCCATCAGGAAAGAAACATACCCAAAAGATTGTGGTTTTTGTGCAGTTTCCACATTTTGGAACTGCTTAACTGTCTCAAAGCCAACTCGTCCGGAAATTAAAAGTCACCCCAAGCCATGGACTTTCAACCATTGAGCTCTGTCCCAGGAAATATCCCAGGCAACCACAAGATATAAGGACACCTAGTCTCCAAGCAACTTGAGTTCCATTTAGCATGTAGCTTCATAAAGCTTAATGAGAATTGGCTATCTTCTCCACTTTGGGAGACACTAGCATGGAGAACAGGGTGTTCTGGTTTTTGCACTATGTGAATGAAGAGATCATAAAGCCGTGTCCCTCTAAGCAGCCTGAATCAAACACTGGAGTTCAAAGGAAACGTCTGGTTACTACACTCTATGGCTGTATGGTTAAAGGAATAATGAGACCGATCGCCTACCAACTCCTTTGGAACACTGAGATTGGTCTGAAATTCTCCTGATGCCCATGCCCTGAAGACTGCCATCCATTTGAATGGCTTAGTGCTGAACGTTGGTGAGATCTAGGCATAGGAACTGGACCATCCATGTCCAAATCCTGGCCTCTGTGTGACATTGAGCAGGTTGTTCATATTCTCTGTACCCAAGTTTTCTCATCGATCAATGGGAATAGTAATAGTAACTGTTTCGGGAGGTGCTCTGCAGCCTCAATGAGCTAATATTTGCAAACAGCACAGAGCCTGGGACATAACCAGAATGGTATCAGTGTTTCTTAACAACAGAAATACCCATCCTAACTGGTTTTAGGCATTGCTCTGGACCCTGATAATCAGATCTATCCTTCAATTTTCAAATAGTGGCATCTAAAAAATCCAGATGAAGATCTGTAAACATATAAATAGGACACAGTTAAGCCCTACTCAGGAAAGAAAGAGAAAACCCTTCAGCAGAAAGACGACTGGGTTGCCCAGCATGAGTGGGAGATTATTTGGCCCAGAAAAGTAAAGGAGGGGCATTTCAGTCAGAACAATAAACATACACTAACCCATACAAACAATAAATACATGCAGAGACAAGTGAAATCACCCACTACACTTCAACAGAATCTTGGGAGCATAGACAAAATGGAGGTGACTAAAGCTGTGAATTTCATGATAACTTCAGTGATACCTGTTGCAATGGCTTATGTGGTAATGCACAGCCATTGAAGGTTTTCTTAAGTAGAAGAAGGACAGAAGCAGATTTGTGCTAGCGAGAGATAATTCTGACAGCCATGCCTACATAAAAACTAAAAGGTGCTAGCTGGTGTGGACAGGAAGCAGGAAGTGCATGGTTCTGGGGAGATGCGAGAGCCCATACTAAGAGATAGGAGTGAATGCCATAAAAAGATTCTTGAGACAATTTGGAGGTGGAGCTGATAAAACATGGTGACTGGATCTGAGGGAAAGGGAAAGATCAAGCATAATATTCTGCTTTCTAGCTTGGGCAACTAGGAGTTGAGTGATTTCCTTAGGAAGAGTGTAGGGTGGGCACAGAAAGGGAGGCAAGAATTACCTTCACTTTGGTGTCCATCTGGGGTTGCCTAGACAACCTTATCTGTTGAAAACTGAATAGCAAGGGGGAAAGGTCATTTGAAACTCAAGAGAAAGGTCAAATGAGGAAACATAGATTCAGGAGTCATTATACCTATGGTTGATGGAAACCGTAAGGAGGAATGGAATGAATCAGGGGCACATGGGTAGAATGAGAAGAGACGTGGGAGAACTTCAAGGAAAAACATCTAAGGAGTGGCCAAAGGTTGCTCTAGTGAACTAAAAGAAAAGCTACAGGTTAAATACAGGTTGGCAGGATAAAGACCATGCCTGTTTGTTTTTCATTCATTCCGTCCCTTTATTCATTCATTCAATATTCATTGAGCATTGTGTCTGGAGACATAGGAATGCAGAGAGGTGAGACCTTGTTTAAGGGAAATAGACCAATTTCTTGTTATCAGGGAGTTTCAAGTCTTTTATGACAAAAAAGTCCAGATGACTACATTTATATTTGAGAGACTTCCTTTTTTTCTAAGAAGGAAAATATCAGTGCTATGTAAACACAGGTGGGGAGATCAGAGGAGTCCTCCTGATGACTGAACAGAGAAGTAAATAGGGGTCCCCCAGGCCGGTTGCTGGGGGTGGTGGCATGTTCCAGAGAGGGTATGCCGGGTGTGTGAGGCTCTACGCTCCTTTCTCTGACTACGAAGGAAATAGAAAACATGGGTAAGTTGACCCCATTTCTCATGTCTTTCTCCAGCTGTATGTAACTACAGGTCTATATTTTAGTTCATGACAGTTCCTTCTATGCTAAGAAGAGGGAAACACATCAGATGGGTCATTATAAATGAACATGTCTAGGTTTCGTGGAGGTTGTCCTTCTATCTCACAGAGCAAATTCTGAAGGAAGTTCCCATGAAATCAGCATTCTCCATAACAAAGCTGGGAACAGGAATCCTGTGTCATTAACAGCCAAGAGTAGGTGCCTTCCCCAGGGCAGCTAGACAGGCACATCTCCAGGGAGGACGTCAAAATTCAGACCTTCACCCAGTGTCATTGCCAGAGATCACAGCCTCTGCCTGATAAGTTTGCCACACAGGCCTTCAGGAAGAGGCAGCCATCGACATTGCAATCTGGGAACACTTTGCACTCAGGTGACTGTAAAGACATTCTTCACACCAGGTGCATAATTATAAGCCCCTCAACATCAGGGGTATTTTCTCACATCCCAGAGAGTCTTTGCTTTGCAAGAGAAAGAAATAAACAACCTGCATTTTCCAATGGAATGAATAATGTCCTGAAATACAGAAGGACACAAATAAAATTACAAATGACATATGACAAAATGCTCCTTCCCTGAACTCTAGCATGATCATCATCTGAGTCCTCTACAGAGGATAATGGCAGATCTTCTCAATAGATGTTAATGGCTGATTTTGTCGGTGCTAGGCTTTGGAAGTCTAAGAAATCTTGTTTTGAAAAAGAATTCGAAGACTGCCAGAGGAGAACAAACATTAAAGATCGAAAGGAAAACAAATGAATACTATCTGGGAAAAGGAAATCACAGGTATGTAATTAGCATTGACAGAGGCTGATTAAGTTCATTTCCACAAATGTCCCCAATCTTCCACAATAGACTTTTTCATCAGAGTTTCTATCAAAACAACAATCTGTCTTCAAGGTCATACTCATACTTTCAGGTACCATTTTTTTTTTTAAATCCCTTGTCGATTAATACCGTTTTCCCCAAACAAAAACACATTTTGCTCAGTGGCTGCAACTCTTTTCAAAACGTGTCCTGTGTTTCTAACTTCCTCCTATTACACTGCATTTTGTCTTCCTCCTTGTTACAAATCATGTATTACTCTCTGCTTCTGCTGGTTGAATAACAGCCCACAGCTCTGACAAATAATTTGCTGTGCTGATTATGAAATTAAGGGCTGCAGACTGAGAGAGAAACTGTTAATTCCATGATGTCCCCCATGACACCCTATGTCTCTGTTTTTGTTCTGATAAGGTGAACTTGTTCATCATTATCAAATCTGGCGAAGACATACAATTTTTGTGCTGAGTATAAAATTCTTCCCAAGCTCATCACCCGGAGATGAGCACCATAAACACTTAGGTAGAATTTTGGAAAGAATTTCATACACACACACACACACACACACACACACATGCATACACACAGATATACCATGTTTGTTTTAATTATAGCATAACTCAGATCTGTGTTCTCTTTCTGCTTATGTGAAAAATTGTGAGGACATTTGAATTGTGTTTATCCACCAGAGTTGGGGCTGAAGACTGGTGAAATCATTCCCTAAATATAGTTGTTTTGGGAGAGGCAAAACAAGACAGCTGGACTAGACATCCCCAGTGTAGCTCCACCATACTACTGTTCTTAGAAGCCAGTACTGATGTTTTTGCGTGGTAAGAGAGGCCACAAGGGCCAGATAAACTGAAGATTCTGATACTCCTGAAGGAAGAACCATGACTTGGACGATAGGCTGTTAGATCATAACAGTGTGTCCATGCAGCACTTTTTCCCAAAGTGAAAAATCCCACGTTTTCCCAAAGTGAAAAATCCCACGTTTATAGTTCCTAGCAACTTCAACATACAGATTTTTTTTTTTATTTTAGGTGACTTATTACAAAAATCTAATTTAGTCAAACTGTTGGCAAATGTGTAGATGTAGCCAGTGTCTTTTTCTATCAACTACTGAAAACCTTAAAACCTTTTTAGGATTTTAGACATTAGAGCTTGAGATTTCCAGAAGATATGAAAGAGAGAGAGAGAGAGAGAGGAAGGAAGGAAGGAAGGAAGGAAGGAAGGAAGGAAGGAAAGGAGAAAGAGAGGAAGTGGGGAAGAAAGCAGCAAATTAAGAATATTGGTATGCTGGTCATTTTAATTCACAGGATCTGCATAGGGGTTGGGTTGAGTTAAAAGGGGAGAAGTGAATACAGTTGACCCTTGAAAAACACAAGAGTTAGGGGTCCTGACTCCTCCAGCACATTAGAAAATTCATATACTAACTTCTACCACCCCAAAAAAGTTATCTCCTAATAGTCTACTATCGACCTAAAGCCTTACCAATAGCATCGTTGATGAATACAATTTTTGTATGTTCTATGTGTTATACACTGTGTTTGTCCACTAAAGTAAGCTAGAGGAAAAAAAATGTTATTAAGACAATCCTAAGAAAGAAAAAATACATTTATAATATTCTATTTATCGAAAACATTCCACAAGTGGACCTACACAGTTCAAATCCGTGTTGTTCGAAGGTCAACTCTATTCTGTTTTAAACTGACAGTGTTTGACCCTTAGAAAATGGCACTTCCTCTTTCTTTTTCTTTTCCTTTTTTTTTTTAATATTTTATTTATTTATTTGAGACATAGAAAGAGGGCACCAGCAGGGAGGAGGGGCAAAGGGAGAGGGAGAAGCAGACTCCACGCTGAGCAGGGAGCGTGACACAAACCAGGACCTGAGGTCATGATCAGAACTGAAGGCCAACGTTCAACAGACTGAGCCACCTGGTATCCCACTTTCTCTTTCTTTTACATTAGCTTCTCTGCAGGTAATATAGGATATTAACAAGTTAATTTTATTTCAGGAAGTAGATATCTATTCTCAGAGTTCAAAGAGGGCCTGTTTGCTACCAAATTAGAGACCATGATAATCATGATTAGTTCTTCAGGTTATCAGACAAATAATATGTATGATGCAAGGGGAAGAGTTGATACTCTAATATCTGGGTTCACATCAATAGATATTATCTTTCATCGAACGTCTCTGAAGTAGGTCGTCTGGGCCACTTGGTTGTGCCCATAGCACTGACCACATCCTGAGCAGTGTAAGTAGGCCAGAGGATGTGGTAGGACACGGAGACGTTCCCAGTTACCCTTTGCGGGCGGGGGTGGGGGGAAGGGGTGAGGTGCGTTCCAAGGTTCTTCTGATACCTACTCCCTCTTGACCTCTCTTCATCAAGGTAAAGACAAAGCCTGCATCGGTTTGTTATTCCCACAGTTGACCACAGGAGGCAACAGGGGGAAGTTTGGGTTGGAAACTGTTAAATTTGTGCAACAGGTTTAGAAATTTCACAATAAGGATTTTTCTATTTTCATGAACCTTTAAGTACTTCTTGTTTCCAGGAAGGCTAGAGCTGTTCTTTCTTGCTCCATTTTCACACTTCCAGTATGACCTAAAACCAGGAAGTGTAACTGAATCTGAAAGACAGAAAGACGCTAACGAATGGAATAAAACTTCTGGTCACGCACACAGTTTCTTCCAGGGAGTTAGGTGGATGTTTGAGAAGAGTTCTGACCTGATGGGACCCCATGATCTCAAAAGCTGCCTTGGGATACAAGTCTTAAAGAACTAGGACACCCGCAGAATCTAGAACACCAAGAGTGACCCAAATGTAAACTGTGGACTTTGAAGGATTATAATGTCGGTTCATCAGTTCTAACAAATGTACCGCTCTTGTAGGGGGCACGGTATTATAATGTGCATGCTTAATGGTGGGGCACGTATGAGAAATTGTGTAACCTTACCGCTCAGTTTTACTGTGAATGTAAAACTAGTCTTAAAAAAAAAAAAGTCTTAAAACACAATGATGTGTCTTTTCACCTGTGACAGAAATTTTGACTTAGGTGAAGATATGCTTACATTCGATTTAGAGAAATTTCCTCCTGGAAGAAATAAAGCACTTCATAATAGAGATACTGCTAGAGATGTACCCAGACATTTTTACTTTTATCTTTCACAAACTGATAATACCAAGATGCCCGTTAGCTAAAGTACATGTGATCCAAGGACATTGGTTTTTGGCCATTGGATCCTGGTGTAGAACGCACACACACTAATCTGTGACTATGACACTGATTCTGACAATGAGCAAGAGTGTGGTCCACATGCATAGTTTTCCTCCCCCGCTCCCATTTTATACCTGATGGACTGAGTAAAATATTCCTCAAAAACTCCATTCTTTTTTCCTAGATTGATGAGAGCTGACACCCAGAATAATCAAAACCTCCTTACCCAGGGACCCAGGAAGACCATAAAAGAAAGGCTCCAAAGTGCTTCACCTGAGCCATAGAGCTCCAAAATAATAACCTATTCTCTCACCAATATTTTCAGCCCTTCTTTTTCTTAGGATATAAATTCCTTCAGGTCTGCATGAAGTTGGGAGAGACAAGTTGCCACCAAAAATAAGAGTTTGTGTTTCTATAGCATCTGTTTATGCCAGTATATATAAATAAGAAGAGGTTCCATCCCAGTATAGGACAAAGAAAAAAAATACATATCTTTTTATGAGTTGGCTTTCTGAAAATGCAACTAAATGAAAGAATGTGGAGGTGGTAGAACCCAAAATAAATGCAATGCCAGAATAAAAAAGAACCACCTACAAAAATCTTTCTTTAAAAAGCATCCATTCCTAAAGAAGATGCTTCACATGGAGGCTCATACACAGATTTACTACCTACCCAAAGTAGCCTTCTGACAACGGCTTCCTGGAGGGATCATCCTTAAACCTTGAGGTTAGGAAAAAAATAAGCAAGTTAGGATTCTTAGATACTTGTTGCCATTCTAAATATTGAACAGGAGTTGGGTGTGGTAGGGATGTGCAATTCTATTCCCCAAAGTTGCCCCTTTGGGGAAAGATGGACAAATCAACATTCAGAGGTTGACAAGATTAATCCCGAAGCAGCTCAACCTTAGGAGTCTATCAGTCATTCTATGCACTTACTTATATGAGCATCTTGAGATGGGTATTGTTTCTGTATATACATATATATAATTTTCATATGATAGTGACGTATTTGTATAAGCATATAGTAGTATCTTTAAATGCATGGGAATGCAAACTGGATGGGATTTTTTTTTTCATTTGCAGGTCCCTAGCATGTTATGGGAGTGTAGCATTCCTGGCTCCCCCTGGCATTAAATATTAAAAATATGTTCCAGTGGCCGTGAAATACAAAAACACCTCTATAAATTCCCAAGCACCAGAGAGTGGGGCTGCCCTGGGTGAGAACGAGTTCATGAACACAGGCTGAGAGGTTAAGTCTCAGATCCTTCCCTTTTGAGGTCCGGGACCCCTGACTCCACCTTCACTGGTCACAGCAAAGACCACAGCTCTTTGCAAGGAGCTCTTCCCACCATCAGGGATTGGCTTAGCAAGAAACCACCTTCCAATTTCTCCCACTTAGAATGTTTGCCTTCACCAGGCCTGAAGCTGATCCGCCATCTTTGAATCTCTGACATTGACAAAAGGAAGTACCGAAAGTACAAGGAAAAAAGAAAAAAATCAACTTTGGGTATTGTTCTAACTGTAAAGGACAAATGTGTGCTATACCCTCAACCCAATAGGTAACCCTTTGTTTGCAGGTCCTATTTTAAGTTTAATGAATTATTTGAAACATTTTAGAAATGTTACAATTTGCTTTCTGTACTTTATAACTTTTAAATATTTTAATGAGATGTAAACAATGGTTCCAAAGTACTCTGGGAAAGAGAGGCACAGAAAATAGGATGAAATGAGAATCCTGTCTAAAATGAGGGAAATGTCTGTCAAATCTGTCAAATACATAAATAAAATAAAATATTTAAAAATAAAATAAAATGAAGGAAATTAGACCTGTACAATGTGCCAGGCACCATGCTGGATTTTTTGTTAAGATTTTATTTATTTATTTGACAGACAGAGATCACAAGTAGGCAGAGAGGCAGGCAGAGAGAGAGGAGGAAGCAGACTCCCTGCTGAGCAGAAAGCTCGATGCGGGACTCGATCCCAGGACCCTGAGATCATGACCTGAGCCGAAGGCAGAGGCTTTAACCCACTGAGCCACCCAGGCGCCCCCATGCTGGATATTTTGTATAATTTTTGTTGTTGTTGTTGTTTTTGGTTGGTTTTTGTTTTTTGTTTTTTTTTTAATATCCTCATACCAGCCCTGCATGGTTGATACTACTGTCACGATTTTTTTTTAAGATTTTATTTATTTTTTTGAGAGAATGAGAAGGGAAGGAGAAGGGGGAGAGGCTTGGGGGGAGAGAGAAGCGGACTTCCTGCTGAGCAGGGAGCCTGACATGGGGCTCCATTCTGCGTCGTGACCTGAGCTGAGGAAGGCAGAGGCTTACCCGACTGAGCCCACCCAGGCGCTCCAATTGTCACCATCTTGATGTATGAGAAAACTGCGTCAAACAAAGCTTAAGAAAGCCTAAAAAGTATTAGTAAGACATATATCACTTTTAGAATGGTTGATTTTAAGCTTTTTTAAAGATTTATTGACTTGAGAGAGTAGGGTGAGGAGCAGGGGAAGAGCATCTCCAAACAGACTCCCTGCCACGTGAAGAGCCAGACACAGGGCCCCATCCCACGTCCCTGGGATCCTGACTTGAGCCAAAGCCCGTAGTCGGTTGCTCAACTGACTGAGCTACCCAGATGCCCCTTGAGTTTAGAATTCAATGTGTCTCTAACTTTGATAGCAACACAAATACTTCATTTGACACCTTTTAAAATGTAAATACATATTCTTCTATCTCACCCTCGTGGAATCCAAAGATAACCCCCTCACCGAAATTAAATTTATTTCAGTTATTTTTAATGACGGCTCCAAGAAGTGTGAAAGAGAAATTGTATCTGTCGATTATTCCGGGACTTTTCAGGAGACCCAGACTCCTGCTGTTGTGCCCTGTGAGTTAAAGATAGAACACCATGAGCTATTCTAGCCCAGAAGCAGATACACCCGGAGTATCACGGAGTATCACACGGGCTCTCCATGTTCGGTAGAAAACCAAAAAAGAAACAAAAGTTGCATCTGTATGTGGTGAGGGTGTAAACATGGAAACAAGGAAGTGCAGGAGCCTGCCACTTGCTGTCCATTCATCTGTTTAGTTGTCCCATTTCCCTGTCTTCCTGATGCTCTGTGGCTGAAAGAGGGGACTCCATGGAACCAAGTGGTTGTATGGTGTTTCTCCTGCTCCGACGGAGCTCATGCTCCTATATTTTGGGTTTCCTTTTTTTTTTTTTTTAAGATTTATTTATTTGGCAGACAGAGATCACAAGTAGGCAAAGAAACAGGCAGAGAGAGAGAGGAGGAAGCAGGTTCCCCACTGAGCAGAGAGCCCGATGTGGGGCTCGACCCCAGGACCCTAAGATCATGACCTGAGCCAAAGGCAGAGGCTTTAACCCACTGAGCTACCCAAGCACCCTATATTTTGGTTTTCTAAGAAAGGGGTCATTGGACAAACCTTTGATTTTTGTTCCTTTTAGGGACAAAAATTAGCTGCATTGCTTAAAAGCCAACGGTGTAGTTCCTCCTATGGGTCTTATTCAAAATGATCCCACATTCACTAGGCTTGACAAATAGTCATCTCCGTAACTGTCAGAGCTACGGTCATTTCCTCATTCCCTTGAGCAAGCTATTTCTTCTTTCTCTTCTTATTCTTGTTAATTTTGTTGTTTGGGGTGGGGTGTCTTTAGTGGAAGGCTGCCCAGTGAAAGTGCTTTTCCTGGGTCATCTCTTTTAGAAGTACTGACTTAGGCAGATTAAATGGGTATGGGATTAGTTACCGCACTTAAAATTCACCGGAGGCGAGCATGGCTCAGCCTGCTCAACGCCGTGACATAAACGGGATAGCTTGAATGTCAACTCATTCAGGACGCTATGCCAAGCTCTATACAGCCATGAGAACTCCAAGTCTCACGTGAAGGGGTGAGGTTAGTATGTTTTCTACCACAAATTCCGTAAGTCTGGATTAAAGAACGAGAATGACAAAAAAGTCATTTAAACTAAAAATAAAAATATGTGCTAAAGCATGAATTGCCCGCTTCCTAAATATTGTTAGCATTTTGGGTGATCAATATGGCGATGATTTTAACTTTGTAAACCTTCACTTCATAAGAACAGATCCACAAGTAGAATGGCCCTACCTTTGAGCTCTACTTAGCCAGTGTTTTAGAGTTTTTTTTGCATAGGTCTCCTGAGAGTGTGCCATTTACTCACACCCTAGGGACTTTTGAAATTGACTTCTGACAGTTTTCCCTATAGTCAGTGTGATTTTGGGATTTAAAGAAATGAATGGCCGTGGTATAACTCATAAGTTGCCACCAATGAATCTGAGGGCCAGAAAAATGCACGTGTGGGAAGTAGAGTTAACACACGAGTGAGCTAATAATTCTTTTTCTTGGAAGCTTGCACCTCGCTGACAAAACAAGCAAACAAAACAAAACAAAAAAACAACAAAAACCAGGAAGATCAGTGATTCACAGCACGTTAAAAAAAGGATAAATCTGGATCAACAGCCGTCCTGCACAGTGTAAAGTTGCAATTAGTATTGATCAGACTCAGAGAGACCTGAGTTAAAATCCTGGCTCACCTTAGGACAATTTAATTTTGAGCAAGTTTCTCAAAATCTCTTCAATAATGCAAAAAATGACAGTGGTAATACCAGTCTATTAAGGATTAAATGAGATCATACTGTATGTCAAGTGCTTGTAATAGTGTGTAGCGCATAGCAAAGTCATCTTTTTTTTTTATTATTTTTTGACAGAGATAGAAATCACAAGTAGGCAGAGAGGCAGGCAGAGAGAGAGAGGGGGAAGCAAGCTCCCCACTGAGCAGAGATCTGGGTGGGGGGCTCCATCCCAGGACCGTGGGATCACCACCTGAGCCGAAGGCAGCGGCTCTACCCACTGAGCCACCCAGGCGCCCAGCAAAGTCATCTTTATTATTGTTGTTGGTCTTATGGATTTTTTCTTCTTTTTTGGTCTTATGTTTTAAAAAGTTATTTTATTAAATACAACACAAGCAAAGACAAATCTCATTCCAATTACAAGCCAATTCAGTAAAAATTATTTTGGTTTGTTTTGTTCGGATCTACATCTACCTGAGCAGTCACCTAACATTTTTGGCCGTGTATACAAAATTATTTTGGGGGAAACAGTGTGAGAAATAAAGGTGAAGCAGTCCACAAAAGCAGTAATTTCTGATTCCTTTTTCATGATCTTGTCTCATATTTCAAAATCACCTAAATGTGAGCAACAATGATAGTTTGGCACAGCACATACGTGACTTCAGAGCAGAATTTCCAGAACACAGCTTCATCTCCGACGTCATTATTTGTTTACTATTTGTGAAGTTGTTTTTATAAAAACGCCAAAATGATTCACTTCTCAGGGATTTTACTCTTTGACAAAGAGAAAAAAGTCAGAACTCCCCCAACCTCAGAAGCATATTATTGACCATGCTTTTCCAGGATCATTGTGGCCCTTTTCAAAGCAGTGTTTTTTTATAAAAAGTTTTCACAAGTTTCAAAGGTTGTCCAGAATGATCCAGAACAATTTAAGCTTTCCTGTAATTCTTTAAAAGGAAGACCTAAAGTTAACAACAAGTTTGCCAAATACCAGGTCAGTGGCCTTGAGGGCTAATTTTCCTTGCCATTAAAAATATTTATCTTTGGCTACTTACACTAAATCATTGTCTGATGACTATAGGAGATGGAGGCTGTTAGCTAAGGCAGATCTTTACCCTGGGACACTGTGAAGGGTGACACACCAGACAGCGGAGTGTCATTCAGTTTAATTAACAGAGGCCTGGATCTTACTCATAGGGCTTGCACTCATGACCCAAAGGACTTTTTCCTCCCAATAGTTTCTGGATTAATGTAGGTAGTTTAGGAATTGATTTAAAGTTCTAACAGTAAATTGTATACTAATGATGGCTCCTAAGTGACACAGAACCAAGGGGTTGGTCGAAACCCCAAGAAGTTCACTAAATCTACAGAATTAATAAATCCCTGTCCCAGTGTGTGGGTAGAAAATGTGAGTAGAGCTTTTTCAGCCATAAGTAGAGTTTTTTTTCATCCAAGGTTGTCCTAGGGAAGAATGGGACAGAACTGTTGAAGGATCAGGGGAAGATGATAACACAGGTGTGTGTCTGTATGGGGAGGCATCAAGAGCTAAAAGTGGGAGAACCCAGGCAGCTCTCTCCAGGAGCAGCCGGACTAGAAGCGTTTTTAGGTAGTGATTGGCATCTGTACCCAACCCAGTCCTAGTGATCATTTCTGACAGAATCCAAATAGGAGGGCTCTTGGGGATGGGAAACACTTGCTGGGAATAGAGATAGTATTAATGCCATACTCTGCATTTCATTTCTATAAAATTATATCATTGTTGTGGAAGGTGTAGAGTCTGAAGATAGTTCCCCAAAACTGTTCCAGATTGGTAAAGCAAGAAGGAAGAAAGAATATGACTTAGGTCTTATGGGGAATAAAGGAGAATTTGTAAAGGTATTTTCTCCTTCCCAGGCCCCTAAGGAACTAATTTTTTCCCAAATACTGTTCGGCAAGTCCCTTCCAGAGCCCCCAGGGATCAGTTTGTCTGCCCGGAAGTTCCGACGATTAAATAAAATATGGATTGATCCATCTAAATCCTTTAGACAAGAAACGTCAATCCATTCTATAGCTTTTCAAGAAATTGTATTTTGTAAGGTTTTTTTCTTATTTTTTTTTTAATTATCCCACTCTTCATTTTTTATCGTTCTTTATCTTCTTCAAACTCGGGATTTTCATACAAACTTCAGCTTAAAGTAGCCAGAGAAATAGGACTAGTTATACAGAATTGTGAGATTGGTTAAACTCTTCTTTTTCTCTCTTTGAAGTCACCTGCTATGATACTTTTGACTTGGAAAGCATTTGTAGAGGATTGCTACAGATCTTTGGGAATGTAAATATTATAGTTTCTATGGAAAAAAACATAGAAGTGCCAAGGAAGGGAATCATGGCTTGCCAGCTGGGCAAAAATATCCAGGAGCTAGGTTCCCCAATGATGAGGAGATGAAGCCTGGGAAGACGTAAGTTTCTTAGGATCCTGGTCAGTGAGAGATTGATGCATCTGCTGGCAAAAGTATCCAAGCCAAGTATGGCAGATCAATGGGGCTGACCAATTTGTCTGCCTAGAAGATGTTTCTTTGGTGGCATGTAGAAGGTGGTAAACTGGAAGGAAGAACCTTCCCGTTGCCCCCTCCTATGTAGGAAGTCAATATTTCAGCAGGTTTCATGGTGTATCATCCTAGTCTATGTTTATCATCTCGGTCAGTTTGACTAATGGACGTGGAGATGAGTAGTTCCAGGAGCTTAGGTACTGAATCCAGCCCAGTTGATAAAATGCATAAAATATATATATCTACTCCTGCCACTGGGACAGCCCCCTGACACACCAGTTAATAGAAAGCTCATAGGATATGGATAGAAAGATATGTCGTAATTGACTAGAGATCATTGCCTTACATCATGTTTACTCTTTATATCATACGCTCAAATTGCATGGCAAAAATACGGGTGGAATACACAGCATAGGTAGATACTAGCATCGCGTGATTCTACAGAGCTGGGAGCATGAGGAAATCCTGAAGTGGAAACAAATGTGCCTTGCATAAGTCAGAACGAATTAAACTGGCCATGCTTCCATCTAATGAATACATCAAAATGCCTGTTTCTGGCTGCTGTGTACATCAGCTGTGGGCAGTGATTAATTCCTGGCCTCCTCTACTTTCACTCATGCCATCAGAGGAGGAGGGAGAGCATCTTTGCCCACTGCAAAGTAAGACATACATAATAAGGCTAACAAAGCACCGTGGGTCAAGTTGCAGCAGGAATGATGGCAAGTACATAGGAATGAGTCAATGCAGGATTAGAACAAAGAATGTAATTCATGGAAACCTCTCAAATGTACATGTTGGGATGTGCTGAATGTCGACTTGAGTGGATTTGCAGCAGCATGTGAAGATGATTTACATAAATGTGAACTCATGCCCAGAAAACAAATGTGACTTGCAAATTTACAGCCCTGAAATCATGGACAATGCACACAGAAGCAGACACAACCTCTAGTAAACAAAAACCATTACTTTCCTTGACTACTGGGAAACGTTCAGTGCACTCCCATCATACCCTGCTGGGCTGAGACCTGAGGAGAGGTCCTCTCTAAGGGGGATTGCTGGAAAGCCAAGCCCATGCCCCTTGCCACCGAAGACTGAGAAGATTTCATTGTTGTGAACAGGGTGGTACCTTGGTTCTACTCAGCTGAAGGGTTTAGGAATGTAGACAGGAGTGTTCCTCTGATTCTGTCTGTGTTCTAGCAGTCTGTGTGATGTGTCCGTCTGTCAATGTCCTGCCTACACTACAGACTCAGTGGGTCTTCCCCCTCATCCAACCAGCCCTCTCTCCTGACTTCCCTTTCCTAATTCAGCCACGCTGTGACCAACCTTTGATTCTTCCTGCCACCTTCCCCTCTCCTGTGATTTAAACAGTTCCCCAATCATGTACATTCTTCTTCTGTGGAGTCTCTGGAATGGGCCACTTCTTTTCTGTTCTCAAGTTCAAGCACTTATTACCTGTCATCAAAATATTGCTGTTGGCTTTTAACCAGCTCCTGTCTTCACCCCTTACTCCTCCAGTCAACTCTATGTATTTGACATTTCATCTTCCTAAAAGACACTACAGCTACACCATTCTCTTACTCCGAAAAATTCCGTGGTCATTTACAACTTTGTTTCAAATAAAATTACTTAAAACTCTTCAGCTACTTTCCAATCGTATTCCCCATTAATGTCTTAGAGAAGCTACACCCTAGACCCGGGCTTCTCAACTTCGACCCTATCAACATACTGGACTGGACAATTCTTTGTTGTGGGGGCCTGTCCTGTTCATTGTAGAATGTTGAGCAGCAAGTCCGTTCTCCACCCACTAAGATGCCAGTAGCAACCTCCCCAACTTGTGACAACTAAAAATGTCTCTAGACATTGTCCAACATTCCTGGGGAGAAAAATTCTGGCCCTAGACGAAATGGGTCTCTTGTGGTTAGCAAGATATGCCTTAGGTTTCCCATAGTCTCTGTGTGTGTTTGCAGTGGGCCCTCTGCTTGGGATGTCCTCACTACTATCTCTACTCAAAACATAACCATCATTTTGGTTTATCCAAAAAAACTCCTTATTCTCAAAGTCTTCTCTGTGTTTTAACCAGGCTCCCTGAATTGAGGTATTTTCCTTCACCTTCAGATGACAAAGAGCACTTTACAGATTTCTTAAGCCATTTATCTTATTTTGACTGTTTTCCTTTAATTTGGTTCCTAACAACATGTACACAGAAGCATATTTTTGGCCCGCTAGTTAAACATATAAATATTAATGGCATGACTTATGTAAGCTACTCTAGTCTGTTGGAACTTTACTTCCCTAGTTGTTACTGGGGTCATTTGTTTTGTTTTGGGTTTTTCGTTTCTTGTTTTTGCTTCTAACAAATCTGTTGCATCTTTGTTTATGGAATTTCTACCAGTGTGTAAATACTAAAAACAATAATTTTGATGTAACTATCTCAACATCACTGATAAATGCATGAATGTGGTGTCCTCTCTTACTAAATGAAATAGAAAATAAATTATAGTGTCTTTATGGGGGGATGGGAAGCAAAACTGGAGTTAGCTGGACCTTAGGGACTATCTGGTTCTTCCTCTGCCCCTTTCTCCTTGAGGAAACAGGATTCTTGAAAGGGTGAATGTTCCAAGGTGGTAGAGCTAGTCTGTTACAGGCAAGATAAGTACCCAGAGCTCCTGCTAAGAATTTATTGAGCTAGAGCAGTTGTGCCCCCGGGAGCCCTTGGGCCAATATATTGGGCACCACTTAAGAACTTGTTAGAAATGCAAATGTTGGGGCCTCACCCCAAGCCTATTGACTTAGAAACTCTGGGGTGGAGCTCAGCTATGTTAAGTCCAGTGCAGGAGTCCTCAAACTTCCATGCCTCAGGATGACTCAGAAGATCTGTTTAAATACCAGTGGTCCTTTACCACACACAATGTTGGGTGAAAGGTAAACTATTGTGGGCTCTCAAGAGCAAACTGTGAAAGGCAGCTGTGCTCAATATCAAATTCACAACTTGACCTATTTCCTGGAATTTACAACTTAATCCAGATTCCTCTGTTGACATAGTAAAAATTGTATTCTGCTTGAATCACTGTAATGTCTGGTTCGTCTTCATGAAAAGAGCATAATGAACTTGCATCAAATTTAAAATAAAGTCCAAGAAAATGCATTTGGCTCTAATTTGTACCATGTACAATAGGGTGCAGAAATGCCAAGCAGAGGCCTATGAGGAAAGGGAAGAGAGGTAAAGGCATGTTAAGTTTTTGTCTTATTGGAAAAATTGTTTTACATGCGAACCAGTCCTAAGCATTCTTGGAATGGCTTGTTTAAATACAACTATCAAATATACAAGGACAACCACTAAAATAAAAGAACCAGATCAACAAAAGCAAAAGTGAAGACAAAGACATCTATATAGTAAAGGGCAGGAAAGAAAGAGAGAAGTGGCAAGGAAGATAGAAAACACGAGTATTCATAATAATGATAAATATTCTCAAATTTGGTATAAAAATCAAACATATAAAAAATGACATAGAAAGATGTAATTATATCGAATTACAGAGTACAGGGAGGAAAAAACATATACTGGGTAAATACACACAAGGAAGAAAGAAAGAGAGAAAGAAAGAGGAAGGAAGCCGCACGCACACACACACACACACACACACACACACACACCCCAAAACAGCATTGCCATATTACTGTCTGACAAAAAAAATAATTCATAGCAAAAGAGAGGATTATTTTATTTGATAAAGTGACAATCCTCCAATAAGACTGAACACTTATTAATGTGAATATACCTAACAATATTTCACTGAGACATACAGGAAACAAGTGCCATTTGAAATACTAGTAGTGGGGTGCCTGGGTGGCTCAGTTGGTTAAGTGACCAGCTCTTGGTTTCAGCTCAGGTCATGATCTCATGGGTCCTGAGAGCAAGCCCCGAGTTGGGTTCAACACTCAGCAGATGAGTCTACTTGAAGATTCTTTCCCTCTCTTCCTCTCCCCAGTACGTGAGTGCACGCACTCTCTCTCAAATAAATAAATCTTAACAACAAAAAAAAAAAAACTAGAAATGGAATTATTTCATCATTATAGAGACTTAAACACACTTATCTCAGTAATCAAGAGATTACACAGATGAACATATTTAAAAGTATGGAATATTTGAATTATATGATACTTGAATTATAGAATGATACAATTAACAGGCAGATAAATGCATAGAATGTGTACCTCACAAAGTATAGATATAGTTTAATTTCAAATAGCCATGGCACATTTACAAAAATTGATCATCGTATTTGAAAGAAAATAATATATTACATGTTTTCTGATCACGGTTCAGGAAAATTAGAAATTAAAAACAAAAGGATAATATAATTTATTATATAATATAATTTATTCCACAAGAATAAAACAATACAAAAAAAATAGTCAACTGGATATTTTCGAAGATTGTTTTTGATAATCTTTGAGTCATTGCAAACTATTCAGAAATTTTTAAATACATTATAATGCTACATATCCAAAAGCCTATGGATTTTGGCAAAAGTGGCATCCAGGTGATATTTTATAAATTAATGCATGTATTATAAAACGAAGAAAAAAAAGAATGGGAAAAATGAGCCATGTGTTCAACTCAACAATCTTGCATAAGACCTCTAACAATGGTATCTTTTCACTGGAAAGTTATGGAAATTGTAAATAAATTATAAAGCAAAAAGTGAGACTCGGGTTAAATGATCTGGATTATGGGATGTTTGCACCATCTCTGGGCTGGACTTCTTTGGTCTTACCAATATCACAAGAGAGACTCCTTAGAAGTAGGATTCTGGGAGTAAATGGAGACAGTGAAGTACGTTCTGTCTTATTCACACACACGTAGGAGGGTGCACGTGGGTGCTGGTGCGTGTGTGTGCACATGGTAGGGTGTGGATGATGGGCAAAATGAGCTCCTTCCAAACTAAACTCCTTGTCAGGAATACTGCTTTCCTTTTAAAATAATTTGTCAAAGGAAAAACAATGGTTCCTTCTAGCAGATTTTCCAGAAAGATTTCAGTGACATGAAAATGTAGTGATTTGGCTTGCCAAATGATTTGATGAAAGCAGTGAGAGGGGGAAAAAAAAATCTGTAAGGAAGTGATAGAGAAGGAATCCTTTGGAATCTGATGAGGGGAAATTGCTTCAGACACGGAGATGGCAGAGAGGAGTGCCTTTTTCCTACAACCAACCCTGATAGAAACATCACCAATCCCTGGTGACAGAGCAAGGTCACTCTAGATCAGCTCCAGCTTCTTGTACTTGGAAAGCAGCTGTGTTTTTGGCCAGCTGAAGCCATTTTCTTCAGCAGAACCCATCTGGGGTACCTAACGCATTCCTTGTTTGGGCATTGACCCTACTAGAAGATATGCCAGGAGACTACACTCTTCCCTCAGAAAGAACGAGAAGAAGAAATAGCTAGCATGTCTTAACAAGTTGTGAAATCCTACTCTTCTTGCCCCCTGAATAGAATCCAATGCCCCAAGATAAAGGAAATCCACTCTGTAATCTGATAGGTTTGTTACTGAGCATTTTGCCAAGAACAACGCCTTTCCTTCACGTAGTGCCAGGGTCCAGGTGCATAAACTCCAACCTTATAAACTCCGGTACAAAAAAAAAAAACCACATGGGCATTTAGTCCATATAATATAACGTGACAGGTAATGCCATAGATTTTCTCAGCAAGGGTGGGGAAGAGTAGGCTTACATCTCTTGCAAAGACACTATAGTGGAGGTCTTTTTGACTTGAGTGTTAAAGTCAGAGCACAAATATAGAAATCTAAAATTAGTTTACTGTGATTGTTGGTCTCATTCCCCTCACCCCGCGGCAAGCTCTTTGAAAAGAGTACTTTTGAATCTCCAACATACATCATAGTTCTAGGTGCTAGATGGTGAATGTTTCCAAAATGAGAAAGGGCAATTTTCTCTTTCTTTCTCTTTTTTATTTTTCTTTCCTTTTTTTCTTTCTCTCTTTTTTTTTTTTTTTTTTTTTTTGAGGAGGGGGGAATGGAGAGGGGTGATGGACAAATGTTTTGTATTTGGGGAAAAGATGATCTATATTAGGAAATTTAAAAATGGTTACTACAAATATAAAACTAACACATACAGTACTTTCAATCATAAAACACTCCTACAAACACTATCTCCTTTTAAAATCTCACAAGATTCTGTTTTTGTTCTTACTTCCTAACGATCAAACCAAGGCTCGAAAGTCAAAAGTAACTGGATTCTAAAATCTAGGATTCCCAGACCTTTGTACCCAGAGGCAGGTCATACCCACTCAGAGGTTCCTCAAACACAGCTTTAAATACCTGCTTGGCTCTGAGTTCAGATGGACCCTTTCTGGTTTTTAGTTGCCATTGCTGGTGTTGGTTTGATTTGGGTTTTGTTTTCCCCACATCAACCCACAACTAGAATTCAATTCCTCTTTGAGTCTTTCCAAAATGATTTAAAAATCCATTATTAAGCAATGTGGGCTCTGCAGAAAATTTCATATGGGAGGTTGAGTAAGGGTTTTCAACACAGGAAAAAAAGAAAAACAAAACAAAACAAAACAAAAACATCTTGCAGGTCCTATCTCAATAAGGACTTTTATCTTTTCCGCCTGCCCCCTTCACGAGGAGTGCCCTGGTTTTTTTTTTTTTTTTTTTTTTTTTTTTAAACCCCCTAAAACCCAGGAAAATGCTGATCAAAACAGCCATGGGATTAGTAAGACCCTCCTGGCTAGCAACGGGCAACTTTGCAACTGCTCAGATTTCTTTTTATCTTGTATAATAACTAAGATGGACAGAGTAATAACCTCCTCTGAGTAGTTGTTACGTACCTCTAGGTACAAAGGTCTGAGAATTCCAGGTTCGTTAAAGTAAACATTTCCAACCTTAGATTGGCAAGCCAGTTCTTCAGCTCCATGTGTTTTGCAAGCATGTCGCTTGTTCCAGCATTAGCAACCCAGCCAACTTGGTTTTACTGATGGCACCAGTTGAACCAGCCAGTTTTTCCCTGCAGGCTGCCATCTCCAAAACAGGGAGATTCTTTCATATTTTATCCACAGGAAGGAATCATTTGCCTTGCAGAGAACCTCAGTGTCGGACCCACACCCTCTGCAACATGGTGAACGGGTGTACCCAGTCCTCCTAACCAAGAGAACGTATTCATAGGCACATGCACAGACCACAAGGAACGTCGTATTCTTGCTTATCCGACACACCTTGTACCTTGTGCATTTTCCTTTGTGAGTATATTCCATATCGCACACCAGCTCATGCAAATCACTACCAGGAAATGGCAACACTTTTCAAATCAAGCCAGCGGGTAGGCTCCGGATGGTCTTGTTTCCAGAACAGAAGAGGAGGGAGAAGAGGTAAGCTTCTCTTCTGATCCATTAGCCCATCAGAAAGGTGAAAAACAGGGACCGTCACTGTTGTACCCACCCTTTCTCCTAGGGAAATATTACAATAGGACTGCTGTTGAGCTCTGTGTGTCTCCCTCCTTCTCCTCTTCATTGTGAAAGGAGCTTGTACTGCAAGTAGCAACAGGATTGGGGGGGAAAAAAAAAGGAAGTAGACGAAGAAGAAGAAGAAGAAGAATTCTGTTAGCTGGCTTTTCCGCTGAATGCTTTTCTGGCACATTCCCAACCAGTTTTTTTTGTTTTTATTTTTGTTTTTGGTTTTTTGGTGTTGTTGTTAACCTACACAATGATCCTAAACCTATGGAATGTTTTATACCAGGGAGTGCCTGAAGGCAGAGAGATTTCAGTAGGCCCTGATGAGTCCAGGGGGGCTAATACCAAATGAACAGACACTAGAAATAGACCCTCTTTCAAAAAACTTCACATTCAGATGTCAAGTATGAGCTGGGAAAAGGTAGAAACGCAGCAGGCAGCCTCATCCCCTTATCTTGGCAAACCTGGGCTCACTTCCATTAAACCTTAAATGAAGACTCCCGTTCTGAAGAGTTCAAATGTCTCGAAATAGAAGGGAGGAGCGAGCAGCAGGCTGAGGCTCAAGTACATACTGTATTTATCATCGAAAACAGCTTTTTAAATAATGACATCCTTGTGCACTTTTTATTTTTGGTTCTTGAATCAAGTCACTCAGATGAAATTAAAGAGGATGCGGGAGAAGGTGCCGCGAGGCTTCTTGTGGTTTCTATGGCAACGCTGGGGCATCTTATTCAGCTGCCTCATTGACAGAATGTGCCCGAAACATGCAGGCTGCAACTTTTGGCTGCTTCTGGAAAAGGCAGGGAGGAGTGCTGTTGATCTTATGGCCACCCAAAGAGCTTCCGACAGAAGCGAAGAACATCTCTGAATGGCTGATTCGACTTTCCCTCATTTTTGCATGAATGGCTGCCATCGGAGAGCACATTTGCCAAGAGTATTTTGTTCCGGGATGCGCACTCACTTGGCATTTCCCTATTGGTAAATAATCTGTTGGTACGGGTCTGTGTCTAAACCCCTAATGCAGCTATTTATAGATTTTAAAAGAAACTCTGATACCCTAGTTAGGGGAACATTCTGCAGGATCAAAGAAAAAATCGCTTCACTGGGGCCTTAGGTATGGAAATGTATTAGCAAAATTTGAAAAACAAAAACCAAATAAAGCTCTTACCCTGTGAGATTGGTTCATTTCTCTGTTAACCAGGAGTGAACCCAGACACTTGCCCAAGGGATGTTTTTCTGCCCACGTGTCAGGATAGGGGAAGTGTGATTCCGAAGACCTAATCTTAGCAGAGACTGGGGTCAGAGGGGTCATTCAGCCTGAAGCAGAAGAACAGCATCCTTGGGAGCAAAATTTTTGCAAAACCAATAAGCAAGTCCCAGTAAGGTGTTGCAAAAATATTTGACTCCATGGAAACATCCCTGAAAAAAATACTTAATGAAGTGAGGATTCCTGCAGATGGAGGGTAAGAATTCTATCTTTGTGTAGTGCCTAATGCAAGTACTCAACTGGGAACTATTGTTATTATACATAAATTTCTTATATCTGAAACTCAACTGCTTTTCTCGGCTGCCAGACAGAAACGAATATCCATCAGCACGGCTCATTTTCTAAACTATGATCTACATAAGACCAAGTCCATGTAGAAAACTCTGAATAACCCACAGTGTATCGTAATTCTTCAATAACTATCTGGTCAAGTTGAATAGGATTTTTCTAGAACCTAAACCCCTTCCCGGCCCCAACCTCTTAGCATATAAACTGAAACCTGAAATTTAAAAAACAAACAAAAAACCCCCCAAAACCCAACAACAACAATAAGCTCTGAAAATGAGTGCAGTCACCCTACAGTCCCTCCATTAAAGCCATACTTTGATGTCTCATCTGTGCCTTTCCTGATTTGCCCGGCTGGCATTCTGATGTTCGTCATATAGTCCTTAGAATGGATTATCTTATTTCCTGGGCACAGCAGATGGGAAGCAAAGACCTAAATGACCTGCTAGGGGACTCTGGCGATGGACGAAACAGTAGTTGATGATTTCACGGACAAAATTTACAGACACGTTGCAATAAGCAGAGCAGCACCCATTCGCTCGTGTGCCACAAGAAAACATGAAATAACACTGAAAATTATGTAATATTTTAGAAAACCATTCCTCCAAAACAACAGATGCCCTTGAGGCAACAACTTCCAGTTATTTGGAGAAAGACACTTAGAGGTAATTATTCATCATTATTATTCTTATGAGTTAATAACACTCCTGTGTTGGATTTTGAACTCCTCCCCGTTCATGTTCTTCTTAACCGCATCTCTCCTTTCCTTCCCCAACACTCCACTCCTCTAGCTTCCAAACCAGGGGACTGACTCATCCCGGTTTGTCCAGCACGTTCCCAGTGTTAGCACGGTGAGCCCTAGGTCTGGGGAAACCCCTCTCTCCCGGGCAAACCAGGACAGGTGGTCACCCTATTCTGGAAGCAGTGATAGGATTGTGCTGGTGCCTTGTGGGTATCACCTTGTAATCAGGCAATTTTTGAAGTCATGATAACAGTCCTCATGTGATGGCTTAAATCATCAGCTCACGAGAACCCTTAACCCGAACTGTTTGGGAAAAAAAAAAATAAAAAATAAAAAAGGCTCTAGGTTCTTGAAATATGATCACGGACTTGGTTCTTTACTTAAAGTCGGTAGAGCTAGCCTTCCTTTATTTACGCACCAATTTATTTAAATTGGGGAAGGAAATCTGATTGACTTAATCCGTTCTGCCAGCTCTAAGATGGAAATTTCTAGAGGGAAATTTGTTTTCTTCTTTGCAAGTGTGATCTGGGCTGCTACTGCTTCAGAAGGCCAGCATTTGGAGGTTTTTGTTTGTCGCTGAAAAGAAACCTAAGCTTCTCAGAAGGACCCAGATCCCACCTCTGTCTTTTCTTTTTGCACATATATTTAATAAAAATTTTTACAAAGGAGAGGTGAGGCCCATATCGCATTCAGCTCTCTGCCCGGAGGTACCATTATCTTGCTCCATGGGATCAGTCACCAAGAAGCTCAGGTTACACCTTTGGCTCCCTACAGTGGGAAGAGAGCAGAAGTGTGTGATGTGCTGGGTGACTGCAACTGGCTTAATAACAGGGCTTTGTGGTTTCGCCTGGAGTCAGGACTAAGCAATTCCTAGTTAGCTGAAATTAATCTGAAGTTTGAAATTTACCCAAATTCCACCACCAGTGCCCTTAGTGTACCCTCTGTGAGTTGTTCCCTCTCTCCAAGAACTGGATGAGAAATGGTGGAGAAGATTTTGAAGGAGGTTGGAATCCTGGGCTCATGCGTCCCATGTGCAGAAACAGAATGCAATTTCATCATTTAGGAACATAAAAGCTAAGGAGCAGAAAGGCCCCAGGGTAAATGGTGAAACTTTTACCAAGAATGCCTCCAAACAAAAAGCAGAGAGTACTGACAAAAAGCCCAGCCAGGTGCTCAATGGCCGCAGTTAGAATTCTCGGTTCTCATACCTACTTGCTGTGTGTGCTTGCACAAAGCACTCCACCTCTCTGGTCCTGGTTCCTCATTTCTTAAGTGGGGATAATACCACTGACTACTCCACAGAGTTGCTGTTAAGATGAAATTACTCCTTACAAAGAATTCAAGAACCATGCTTGAAACACAGGAAGTGCCACATGAGTATTTGTTAAAGAAAAGAATATTAAGGAGCAACCCATATTCCAGAATGCAGATTTTCTCAAGATTTCCAATCGTGTGACAGCAGTGAAGTTATTCCAAATCTGCTAGAAGAAGGGGCATTTTCTCTGAGACTATGGTAACTTGGTGTCCTGGAACAATATGCACTTTAGTGGATTACACTAAGCGTGGAGGCAGTTAAGACCTGAATTTGAATACAGCCTCCATGGCCTCTTAGCTTTAAACTGAGCCTCAGTTTCCTCCATACCAGGGGTTGATAAATTACAGGCCATGGGCCCCACGTGGCCCATCACCTATAGTTACAAGTAAAGTTTTATTGACACACAGTGACAACATTTGTTTTCCTGTTATCAATGATTGCTTCTGCGCTTCAAGGGCAGAGTGGAGACAGGCCCTCTGTTCCACAGAGCCAAAGGTGTTTACCATCTGGCCCTTTACAAAACATTTTCATCAACTACCAATGCACAATACAAGAAGAATATTATCCTAATCTTGGAGGGGGCAGGGTTGAGATGACCTACGAGGCAGAACCCCATACAGAGTTTAGGCTCCACCATGGAAAACTATTATCATTAAACAGAGACTCAACCTAAAGATTAGAACTTGTTTCATCAGTATTGTTTTCTCACTTGTTTTCTATCCTCTCGACCTACGACTGTTTGGTCCAAAAACAAAATATGAGCTTGACTTCCTCTAACTTGGATTAAGCTAATCTGCCACCCACCACCCCTCCCTGTTGAGGCCATTTCTATGGCTCTATTCATCCCAACGCTCAGCCTTTCTGCCCTGTGGCTCGGCAACCTTTGCTTTGTTTCTCAGCGATGCTACAGCAATCATACAGGAGGCCCGCCGGTGCCTGCACCAGGGTGTCTTCAATTTTTTAATTTTTTATTTAGAAATAATAAAATAAGACATAATATATAAAAATATGTACAATCCATGGTTTGTGCAGTACAATAGGAAGACTTTTCGATACAAAAAGACGGCAAACGGGAAAATAGTAACTATCACGATTGTCAAAGGCCAGGACTGTTCGACGCACCAGAGCCCAGAGCTGAAACCCAACGTCACTAGAAAAGAGATTCTAGTCAGGAGTCGGGAGTCGGGAGGAGACTATGCAACACTTTTATTTTTTGCCTTAACATTATTAGACAACAGAGTGAGAAAGAACTCACCCTGTTTTCCAGAACAAGCTCTTTGCCTTTCCCGAGTGACTTATTATAAAACACGAGCTGACATTTTGTCATTTGCATGGGTAACATGATTCGGGGGATAGAGCTCCTCACATAGACAGTCAGGGTTTGGGATGGGAGTTCACAGGGAAGAAGGAAAGTGAAGAAATAATGCATGAATAGTGTTTTTTGTGTTTTTGTTTTTTAAAAAGGTAAAACAGACTTTCTCCAGGAATTTGGAAATGGCTACAGTGCTGTACTGACATCCTTACAATGTCTGATTCAAGTATACTCTTAGAGGGTTAGAAAACTATTCCATTCTCAATAGTCAAAATAGAATTCACTTTGTCTATCTTTTATTTAAAAATAGGAGAACCAGGAATCTATGCCTCCTCCCAAAAATATAATGCCCACCCAGATACGAGCAAAAAATCTTTAAAAGGGAGTAGTAAATTAAACAGCGGGGGGAGGGGGGAGGTGGGGGAGTTTGCTTGCAATAGAGAAGCAACACAGAGCTGGGAACAGACCCCAGATATTCACGGCGAGTCTCCTCTGACTTCATCCTAATGATGTATGTGCACTAATTAAGGAGACCCAGTCAATAAGAACAAATGCTTTGAAGGTAAAATGCAACAAAAAAATATTGTGCATTACCTGTGTCTTGGCTCTTGACAAAAACAAAACAAAACAAAACAAAACAAAAAAACACACAAAAAATTGCCATTTAAAGCTTGTAATTGTTAAAATACTAATAACTAGAAAAAGCTTTCAAAGGAACAGTCCATGCTGAAATAAATAACAGAACATAGCAATACGAACCTTATAAGGCTGGTAAATATTTGCTAAAACCATGCTAACCGGTAGCATAGAGGTACGAGCTCTCTGAAATTGCTGCACTGAAATTGTACTTTCTATGGCAATTTTTTTTTTTCCTTTACAGACTTCTATTTACATTTGGCTTTAAATATGAAAATATCTGATAAACTTTATAAAATGTACACTTTAAAAACATAGCTTCTGCAAAATTTTCTTGGAAAAACAAAACAAAAACAAAAACAAACCTGTGCACCAGAAATTTTAGATTTTTTTTTTTCTGTTTTTCAGAAAGAAGTTGAAAGATTTCCCTCCCTCGTTCCTGCCCCCAGACCACCCCCTTCCAACTCTCTTAAGTCTTTTGAAGTGGCAGCACTCTGTTTGGAAGGAGCCCTCTTCGTGGCCCCCACCCCGTGCTCCACTGCATCTTCATTTAATTTACGTATCACGGAATACTCTTTGGTTTGATTATTTTCCTTTGCAAAATATCGAAATAGCAGCAGCTGAAGCCCTCAGTAACCTCTCGCCCTCGACAGCCGAATCGTTCCCTTATCTGTCCATTCTTTTTGTCCACCCAATCCCAGTTCCTCCAACTCTCTGAACAACTTCCCTAACCTTCCTCTAGATTTGGATTGAAAAGAGCAACCACTTGCTTGACATCTCTGTCTCGGTTTCCAGGAAAAGAACGCCACAGTCTTCAAACCCATCGGCTTTGAGGGCTGAGAGCAGCAGACACTGTCCTATTATTGCAAGCAAGGCATTTCAGAGATGGCTGTGTAAGACCCAGAGAGCATCACACGCTTCGACTTACAAAATACAGAATTCCAGAACAAGCTGTTTTTTAATGGCATACAGGGATATAATACCATAAGAGAGTTGATTTCGAGACTCCAATGAAAAAGAAAAGTCAGCAACCCCCAGATTTCACACATAAGGAACTTTAAACCAAAAAAGAGTTCCATGATTGAGTTAGAGCAGGGGAAAAAGAAAAAAGAAAAAGAAAAAGAAAAAAAAATTATATATATATTTCGATCTAGTCAGGCAGCCAGGCAGGACAGACTTCTGGAAAACAATGTGTCCTTAGTAACCTGCTATTCGGCTCTACAGGTGACAAGAGTCAGTTCCGATCCCATCTCAAATGTGCATCCATAAAGTAGAAATAACCCTTTTAGATCATTATCTCCTCCACCTGTGGCTGTGTTATATTTTGTATGGCTCTTGTTGACCCCAAATTACTGTGACATTTTCATTCCTACCCACTACCATGAAAAAAAAAAAAAAAAAAAAAGTCACTTTCCTCTCCCTCCCGAATACTTAAGCGGAAGTGTTACATCAAAGTGGTTGGTCCACACTTTGCCCCGGCTCCCCCACTGACATCTGCAACCTCCCAGATGTGGGAGGACCCGCTCCAGACAGGCTGATTGGAAGAACCAGCCTAGAGGCCAGGCGTGGCATCTTCTCCAAGGGGAAATCAAGCTGGAAATGTCCTGACAGTTGGGGCAATGTATTCAGTCACAAGAGTTTAAACCTGTCTGTCTTTCACGTTGGGTAGCTCAGATTTTGAACCAGCTAACTCCAACCTAAGTCTTACAGAATACATTTTGGAATGTGCAGAAAGGGGAAATCCAAAAAAATCTAAGAGCACATCACCTTCTCTCACCTTGTGCGTTGACCTGGCCAGTCTTAGCAAGCAGGAAAGAGAAGGTATTTTGATTGCATATGTGTGAATTTTAATTCACCTTTCTTCTTCCCCTATCATAAACAAGTTGCATGAAAGAGCGAAATCGGAAAAGCAGGACGCTGACTAGACTCTGTGCATATGATGTTCTATTTCTGAGTAAGGTGAAAGAGGAGAGGGGAGTTCAAGGTCTTGCTGAGGTTCAAAGTTATTGTTTCTTGATTTCAAGGCAGCCATGGGGCTTTCTATTCTTTTTAGTCTAAGCTCCACTGTGCAAAAATGTGCATTATCTTTGGTATTTATTTTAGGTAGTCTAACTTAAAATTTGAGATAACCCATTAACATCATGGAAGTAAAAAAACAAAAACCAAAACAAAACAAAAAAAAACAGAGGCTACCATTTGGCTAGTGTTACATAATGCCCTTATGTAACCAAAGAGAGAGAGAGAGAGAGAGAGAGAGAGAGAAATCAATTCTAGCAAACAAATTACTGGCCTCAAAAAAATCAGGCTCTCATTTTGGCAGCTTAATAGCCAAATACTTGCCACTTTGAAGCACATATCATGAGCTTTCAACAAAGTTCAACACTGACTTTTAAATTACACGAAAGAAAAACTACACGGCAACAAAAATACAATTCGTGTTCATGTAGTTAGCAGCTTTTCAAAAATTAAGGCAGAGTCTTGCCTTTGTTATGCCATTAAAAACATTCTTGTTCCCTAAAGAGAAGCATTCTGGATTAGTCAAATACCCAACCAAGGCTTGCCTGCAAGTTCAAGTTTTGTAAAAACACAAAACAAAACATAAAAACCCCATAACTTATTCTACAACATGTATGTGCCATTGGGTCACGGGGAGGGGGGGAGGGGTGGGGAGGGGAGGCATGATGAGTGCTTTATGTCCATCTCCGAGCTTACAGTCTTTCTTGGAAACCATCGTGCTAGCCTCGGTCCCTTGTGGTCACTCGCCTTGACCCACCTCTTCACCAGTACCGTCGTCTGAGTAACTGTTTTGGGCCTTTGACCAACAGACTGTTATTTTAAAGTAAATATTCCAGAGAAGGAAGCAGTCATATCTCCGACTCTCGCCGTAAGGGCCTGGGCTCTAGAGGGACACTTGCCTGGTTGTGAAGGTCTATGTCAGGGGGTGTGTCCGTACTGGTGCTTTCTGGAACCCCATTGTCACTGTCATCTTCCTCTTTGCTTGTGAGGGCGACTTCATTTTCATAGCAAAATGAATTAGCGTTGGAGAGGATATATTTCTTTTCTGCTAAGTCTCTGGCACTACAAAGAGGAGTGTTAGGCACCTCATAAGTCTTGTGGAACCTTGAATAGTCTACTTTGTAATAGTGCTTCTCCTCAAAGAGTACAGGCTCATAGCGGTGGCCCCAGAGGATTTCATTTGCCAGATAGGAGCTCCGGCATTGTGTGGTCATGGCGGTGGCTTCCACCATACCTTCCAGAATGACCACAATTTCAAAGTCTGCGTTGTCAATGTCCTGTTTACTCAGATCATATAAAGGACTGTCTTCATCTATTTCATGGACTATTGTGATCGGAGACACCAGAAATATGCGGTCAATTCCGCTGTCAAACCCAACGTTGATATCTATTTGATCCAGGGGGATGTACTCCCCTTCCGAAGTAATTCTGGATTTGAGCAGCTGGGCTCTCACGTGAGCTTCCACCAGGTGGCTTTTCCGAAGGTTGCCCACCCGCCACATCAAGCACAGCTTGCCGTCTCTCATGGCGATCACAGCGTTGTGACTGAAGACCAAAGTCTCATTTCTCTTCTTTGGCTTTGCCATCTTCGCCATGACAGCGCCAATGATGAAGGCGTCAATGATGCAGCCCACAATGGACTGGAACACCACCATGAAGACAGCAATCGGGCACTCGTCCGTGACACACCTGAAGCCATAGCCTATGGTTGTCTGGGTCTCAATGGAGAAAAGGAAGGCAGCCGTGAAGCTGTTGACCTCAGACACACAAGCTTTGCTCTCTTTTGACGCATCCAGATCCCCATGGAGCAGAGCTATCAACCAAAACACACAGCCAAAGAATAGCCACGAGAGAACGAAAGCCAGGCAGAAGATAACCAGCATCCACCGCCAGCGAATGTCCACGCACGTGGTAAAGATGTCTGCAAGGTACCGTTGTCCCTTCTCCCCCACATTGATGAACTGAACATTACAGTGGCCATCTTTCTTCACAAAGCGGCTCCTGCACTGTTGTCGGGTGTGGACTTTGCTCTTCCCATTCCCAAAGCCATTTGCAACCGCCATGGTGGCCAACTTCATTCCGTCTTCTTCTGAAGAGACAATGCTATAGCGGTTGGTTCGCACACTGCCCATCGCTTCTGCTGTGGACGCCAGTGCTTCTGCTTTGGAAAACAGTCTGAGTTTTTGCAAAACCCTTTGGAGAAACAGTTTTGAATGTTCAGTGAGGACACACACAAAAAGAAGAAGGAGAGATGGGGGTTTCCAGGAGCCTTGAGGGTCTACCAAGGTCTGTCTACTGACATGCAAAGCTACCTCAGTAACTCAGCTGACATCCAGAGTGCATGTCCTGAAAACAACAACAACAACAAAAAAAGACATTATTCTTTAGCAAAGAAGTCATTATTAATGGGTCCTGCTCTCTAAGTAATGACATTTCCTAGCAAAATATAGCCAGAGACAGATAAAAATACTCTGCAGTAAATTAGAAGGTATTTCATTTCTTCATCCCCTAAAAATATTCTTATGTATTTAAAAGCATAAAGTTATTTCACATGGGAGAGTTCATAGTTTGGGACAGTCTTTCAATCAATATTTTGGGTTCTTTTCCCCCTATTGTTTCCAGCAATCTAGGAGATTCCATTTTTACAGATACACCTCTCTTATTCTCTCTCTGGCTTCCCCTACTTGCTAGGGTCCCAAGTTACTAAGCAGAAGAAAGACTTGCTTAGTCCAAGGTTTGTCACAAGGCTTTGAGAACTCAACGTGTCTCGAGAACAGTTCGTATCAATGCAGAATGTTAATATTAATTGAGGTGCAGGTGCATTATGGGAGAATACCGGAGCCCTTGATGACATGATGGAAATCAGAAGGCAAAATTATCATTTTGTTGAAATGATAATTTAAAAAAAAAAAAACAAAACTGAGCCTACAGCCCTTATAATGATCTGAAATCGGTCCCAGTTTCTGAAGACTGTTTGGGCTTGTTTCATCACCTCACACACTACAAGCAGCCACTTTGCAGAAATGCCTGATAACATCTCTGTTAGTGCAAGTGATTCTGACTTGAAGGCGTAGGTTTGCTCTGGGGGATAAAGAGCGAGTCTGTTGCCTAGCGATGAGTCCTGAAATTCTCCAGAGATGGGACTGCCATGTGTAATGACGGGCTAGGAAGTAAGCACCTCTGTGCCAAAGGACCAGGTCTTTAGCGAACTGAGATAAGGCAGGAACTCATTTCATGTGGGTCCAATTCTGTGTTTTCCCAAACAGAGACAACTTTGTGGGACTGGATCATAATTGTCAGTCAGCTTACTTTCACTTCGAGCACTGCTGTCTGCTCTATGTTCCCATGGAGAAGGCACTCACCTTTACCTAATGTGAACAAACAGTAGTTTTCAGTTTTCTCCTCTAGCCTCATCCTAACCTCGAGAAAAGCGATTTATTTACTTCAACTTCCCCTCTTTCACTTTTTTTCCTTGACTCACAAAAGTCTAAGATAAAGTCCAAAGTGTTTCCCTGCATCAAACAGAAATTAACAAAATGAATACAGCATAGAACGGAAAACCAGTGACTCTCCCCTCGACCAGCCACCCAGTCGATCTCCTCTAGTGAAGGAGGATGATGGGAAACAGACAGAAAGGAGCAGAAATTTGCTGAAGCCCTGATAACAAGGACTCCACTTTTTCATTCTCCCCCAAAACCACATTGAGATCAAGTAGTTAACCAATTTCAGCAGAGCCACCTGCAAACAAATCACGCAAATCATTTATCTCGTTTCTCAACACCCCCTTAAAGAGGGGTAAGGTGCATTGTCTTTGAAAATGCCTTGTTACAGTCTTTTCACTTCTCCCTCCTTATCCAAGTTATTATGCAAGAATGTGCCCCAACACATTTTTCCTGAGATTAGTCATCTGTGAAAATTGCAATGTGTGTTACATTTTGGCAGCTTTTGACACGTAAATGATGCCCGATTTGAAAGTGCCTTTGAATTACTTTATAAAAAGAAGTTACTGTGCCTTCCCAGTCTTCCACCTGCTTCAATGTTTTGTCTGCTTCCTTATGAAGTTTGTACTTGGACAAAAGAAATAAGATTCCTATCCCTCAGGGTTCTAGATCCTGGACATGGGAGGAATTTTTTTTAACAGTGATTTCAGATTATTGGGCTCATATGAAATTGCCGAGGATGTCTGCGCAAAACTTGAGAGATGTAATAATAGAACACTAGATGCAGGTGTACTCTCCAAAAAAAGGGGAAGGCAGGGAAGCCTCATTTAAATAGTGCTTGTATCCTGAGGTCTGGATGACTTCAGAATCTTATAAGTTGACCCCAAGAAATTCCCTTTTCATGATTCAAAACAACCCTTCCATCTGAGTTACCATTAGGGACCGTGAGTAGACAGTTTCAAATTTCTTCTGACTTATTTCTGCACTCTTTCCAGATTAAAGCATAACAACCATATGAAATCTAAAGACTGAATTACGACCTCCCAAAAATCGTGACCCCAGGACTTTTGTTTGAATTCCATAAAACACACAATACCAGTTCCCTACCAAGAGCCTCCTGCCTTTAGAACTTTGAAAAGAGCCTGTATTGAATGACTCTTATTGTCTTATTTCCACTGTTAATGACAGAATTTGTTCCACATGCGGAGCATCATTTAGAAATTTTACCATTCTGCCTGGAAAGGGGGGGGGGGGATTTTTTCTGGCAAAGTGGAAGCTTCTGTCACTTCAAATAAATACACTCCCAAACAGATTGTGTGTGTATATGTGTGCACACACATTACGTGTCTTCAGAGTTTTGGGGAGCTGACTACATAGCAAAAATCTGGAACCTGCCAGTCTGCTGGGGTGATTGTCTTAATAGTTCATGAAGAAGAACGCTCTCCTTACTGACCTGCCCACATGCCCAAGTGGCTTTAGGCAAGCAGAAAATTTCCTTGCCTGCTTTTTTCTCACTAAAAAAAAAAAACAAAAAACTTTCCTTCAGAATAGGGCTTTTGTGCAACTTTATTTTAGGCCTATATTCAAAAGAGTTCTTTTGAGAAGCATTTGATTGAAAGGAGATGAGAACACTAAGTGATCCGACTCCTTGGATGGGTGCAATTCAGGAGAAACCATAACTGATTAGACGGACAACGTGTAAATTCCCTTCTCCGCCAAAATATTCAAGGGCCTGATGTAAATCTCATAGATACAAATAATCATTTTACCCAGGCTATCACCCATGAGGTAGAAAGTATTTCTGGGAAATTGAGAGGCTACATGTGGTGCTGTTCATGTTAAGACTATTTATAGGCTGAGCCAAAATTAAGCATAAGCAATGGAAAAAAATAGTTCAGCCATTTCAGTCTTAGGTAGATGTTAAAGAGAGAGAGTCCTATAGATCAATTCAAGGTCAAGGAGATAACACTGTATAGAGTGCATCTAAATATTTTTTTTCCCATATAGGAAATATCTCCAATAGGAAACTAGAAAAACATAATTATGACACATACATGAGGATAAATGTATCTCATAATACGGTCATGGTGTGCAATGGGGGAGAGTGTTTGTGGACTGCAAATAAGGACCGTAAAAGAAAGTGTGCTGGGCTGCGACAGAGGTCTGCTAATGAGTGTTCAGAGCAGTTATTCCCCAGCTGACGCCATATAGACCAGCCTGAGTGTGCTCTGGGCACATGTTGCTATGTGGGCACAACTGCTAGCAAAGCAACCTCTTAGGAGCTCAGTAAACAGAGGGGAGGGGGAGGGGGAAGAAGGGAAGGGCAGAGGATCCGCATTTATCTCTATGAGCACTTTAAAATCTCTATTCAGCAGTGCACGGACCATCACTCAGCATTTGCGAATGCTGAGAAATACACGTATCTGGTGATTTAAAAAACAAAAACAAAAAGAACCCTGCAACAGTCTATCTGTTCAGGTAAAGATGTGGCCAATCTTCCATGCTACTGAGAAGTCATACAAGGACTTTACAGCTACCCAGAGATGCTACACCTGGGGCATCAGAAGAGAGTAGAAATATGGTGTGCCCAAAAAAAAAAAAAAAAAAAAAAAAGGCCAAATTCACAGGAGTTTAGAACAAATATTCCTACGGATACCAATAAGTTTAAAGAAAGTATAGGCAAAACAGGAGGGAGACGGGTTAAAAGTAACGTTAAATGACCTTGACCCCAACTTTGACCCCTCTCACCATCCCTGTAGTAACATCTCTTACTCCTGAGCCTTGAGATTTTTCCAGCTATTGGCAAATATAAATAAAGCATTAGGGGTGGGGGGTGTAAGTGAGCTGGGAAATGTTAACAAGTGTACAGGTAATATACAGGCGACCTAGGGCACTGATTAGTGAGAGGGAAATCTAACAGCGTATTGATTATTAATGGGAAAAGAAAGCAAGTAATAAAAGGCAATATGCATTCTTTGCATACCCCAAACACGTTTTCAATGCCCTGTTTCCTAACAGGTAAGTTCTAAGACCATGAAAACCCCCAGGATTCACAGCAGTATCCTAGTTACCATCGCACTGGTAAGACTCATCCAGGCTCAGACATTAAACTGCCCATTTCCTATCTCGATTTTTTTTTTTTCAATTGTCATGACGAGTCTATGCTATGATGCAATCTTTTTGCAGAATCCACTGTGCTTTCCTGAAACCACGCTGTCTTCAACTTAGGAATTAATGCTATTATTACTAAGAATAATACGTTGCTTAGGAGAGAGTACCATAGGATGTGAAAGTTTTGCGGGCTTCGGGCTCAAATCCAACTCGGGCTCGCGCTCTCTTTCCCCAGCAAAGCAACTTTGAGACGCTCGCTCTGTTTGGAACTCGACGCTACACTTGAAGCAATGACAAAGGGAAAAAAATAAAAAAAGACGCGAAGGATCAAGACTAGGGCTGAGTCCCAAGTCGGCCTAGGTTTGAGACCAGTGTTCTAGAAGCACTCCCCAGCCCCCGCCTTTTTTTTTTTTTTTTTTTTCTTCCTTCGAGCAAGAATCGAACACAGGCTCCCTCGCCCTTGTCTCCAAACTCAGTATCTCGCTACAGCTGGTGCATTGGAAGTAATGAGCACAAACAGATGCTGCGGAGAAATCTGTTCCTATTGCTCAACTGTTCGAAGCATGTCTCAGTATTTTTAGCTCTGGGGATGTTCTGGTGCGCACACAAACTCTATAGACATGATCTGGGACTCCGCAGCGTCGGGAAGCGCTACAGCAGCGTGACCGCTGGGCACCCCTGGAGCAGCGGTGCAGGGTAGGGTTGGGGACGGCGGGCGGCCCGAGTCCACTCCCCAGGACACCCAGGCAGCGGGAGACAAGGAGGGAAGAAAACACACAGCAGCCCTTACCTGTTGCTGGCGCAGGAGCATGGGGACATGAAGTGGAAGTGGGGGGTACAGAGGCATGTAAGATCCAGTAGTTTGTAAAAGCGAGTGAGCCAAAGCAAACCAGAATCCCCAAGACCCAGCTTGCCGGCGCCGGGGAAGGCTGCGCGCTGGCCAGGGCTCCAGTGCGCTCTGCAATATCCTGGGCTCTTTTGAGATACCGGCCCGCCTGGCTCCGCCCCGCGGCCCCGGCCAGCCAATCGCAGCGCTCCTGGCTGCACGGCCGGCCCCGGGAACCGCGGCGGGGAGGGGACGATGCTACACCCGCGTCCCGCGACGCTGCCAGCGAGGAGAACCTGCCGCCGCTTCCTCCCCCCCGCCTCCCACCCCACCCCACCCCTCCGCCCTCCGAGCCGGGTCTGGAAGTCCGGCCCCGGCCGGGGAGGAGGAGGTGGCGCCCCAGCTGGGACAGCAGCAGCAGGTGGGAAGCTCCGCGGCCGGGCGTTTGCGGCTGCCTAATTGCAGCGTGGCCTTGGGCAAAGCTTCCTAGCCCTCTCCGAGCCCGACACTTCCCTTTCCCTCTGCTCGGGGGCGGCGGTGCCGTGCGTGCTCCTTTGCCAGGGCCGGGCGAATCGTGTGCAGGCGGGGAGGGTTGCCTTTCAGCCCAGGCGCGTCTCCCTCTCCCCTCGCTCCCACCCAGCGCCCCCTGCACGCCACCCCGCCCCCACGCCCGAATTCCCCGCAGAACCTGCGGTGCGCGGAGGAGCCGCGAGTCCAACAGGGAAAGGGAAAGGGACCGGGACCGGGACCGGGACCGGCGCGCGGAACCCGGCTGGAATTTAGACGCGCACAACTGTTGCAACTGCAGAGCCGCTGGGCTCTTTCTGCTCCGGGCTGCTGGTGAATTACTTACAAAAGCGCTCAGACTTCTCGGAAGGGTGAACGACTCGTTCCCTCTCGCACTGTCCGCCCTCAATCGCTTTCTCCACCACCGCCCGGCACGCTCTACTGATCTAAAATCAGAGCAATTAGAGTAATGAATTTTCTGGAACAGCAACTCCTACAGACACTCAGCTCTGCCCTCGCATCAGCGCCTCCCAGCCTCAATTCCCAGCAACCAGGCAAGAGCATGCAGACCCTTTAAAAAAACCCTATGTCAGCTTCAGTGTTAACCGCGTCTGGATCCTGGAACTTTGCAGATTGATCCGTGTGTCCGTGTGTCCGTGTGTGTGTCTGTGTGTAAATGGAGTGCGTGTGTGCACCTCTGAGTACTGTGGTGTCATAACGAAGCTTTGCTCTTAAAGGACGCAATACATTTAGGAGTCTTCCTTACACAGAGTTTGAAATTCCTGCGTGTGTGTGTAATGTTTATTGCCTCAAGCGAGCAAATGCGTCTTTCGTGCAGTTTGGTTAAACCTCTAAAGGCCTTCCTAGAGTCGCCGAACTGCTTCGCCCAGCTGGCTGGGATGCCCGGCGGACAGACCCGGGGCATTTTTGCGTGTAGGGGAGGGGAAACTGACAATTCAAGGAAAGGGTCTGCGCGGGTACCCGCTTCCTAGCCTCATACCCTCCTACGGCCCCTAGGAGGTGCTGGTGAGATAGGGAAGGTTTTGCAGATGCGTCCTTAACCCTGCTTTAGCAAGTGTGCCGCTTTTCCTAGCGCTGAGCGAGATACTGAAATTTAAAAGTGTGGAATAAGTTGGGCATGCGGTGTTTCTGCTAGGAGAGCCAAACGTATTGCCGTTCCATTCTACTCGCTGACATTATGCAGTTTTCCAAGCCCTGTAACCGCCTTGCCTTTTAAATCCCTGTGTGCGCGGTGGGGGGGTGGGGTTGGAGGGTGGAAAGCCTCACACCGTGGGGGCTGGGGGCGGGGAACGGGGGAAGGAGGGGAAGGGGTCTGTCTACTTGAGTATTTATTAAGTAATGCATTACTTTTAACCAGCTTGAATTAACTCTGCAAAATAGATGGGTGTACAGAAACCCAGTCTGTAGTCCTGAGCTAAAAACGTGGAGACAGAGGAACTAAAATTCTATGTAGTCAAAGGGAGGAGAAGGAGTAACATCTCACCCCACCACAGTATGCTTCTTCTGAAATGTGTTTCGGCATGGATTTCTTCTAAGAAACAGGTGGGAGAGGTCCAGTTAATCCCTTAAAACATATGAAGCCTAAGTGGGAAGAGGAAATTAATCATGGTGTATGTTCTCTTCTTTATTATGATTCAATCCGTGCATCTGTGGATGGCTAAGAATTTTCCAAACCATGAATTCAGAGAGGCAGCATTTTTATTTCCAGGTAATGAGCTCTTTTTGGAAAATCAGTCACCCAGAAAGGGATCGCGTTTCTCTGGAACAGGCATTGAAATTGTTTTATTTTAATATTATTTTCTAAATAAACTCAGTACACCATAGGCCAAAATAGTTTCATATAATAGAAGAATCTTCAAAGAAATGAACAGAGTTGTAAGATTATGGTGGGTTGCGTAAATTTAGTTATGGGAGGAGGCAAATAAATACACATCTCCTAATCTTTCTTACCAACATCACTCTTCCCCACCATGGGCTGATATACAGCAATGCTTATTTCTTGAAGTAGAAAGTTAAAGAAAAACTGATTATTGGAATAAGTACCTTCCCAGCCAGAATCGAAGTTGTACCTTAATTATTTAGCTACTTAGCTATTTAGCTAAGTTGTACCTTAATTATTTAGGAAAATGAAGGATTACGTTTTGTAAGTAAATGTAACTTTGTGAATGCAGGATAGCATTGATTAACTCCACTGTTTCCTGCTATAAATGAAAAAAAATTAAATGTGCATTTTAATTAGTAAGTGACTCTTCACTATGTGCCTATTAGGAAAATTCTAGTGTTCCAAAGTCTTCAGCACTTTTTGGAGTGATGCATGATACAAATTTCTCTAGTCAGAGTATCTTTTTTGGCTGAATCAGTCCTTATTTAGCAAAAATCCCCGTTCGTTTTGGACACCAGTGCTGTTGGGTGTTGGGATCCATCTGTGGATTAATTTTTTCCAAGGAAATGACAGTTATGCTCTTACTGATTCCCTCCACAGTAACCACCTATAATATTAGAGCCAAATATTAGTCATAATCTAGATCTGCAACTCAGATTATGAATGGTTGTGTGACGCAGAAGGTGATTGTTCCACTAGCAGCACAAATCTTTCCTTTGCACTTATATAAATATCTCTAGCAATTTGATATATTTTCAGACTTCCATTAACTATATATGGCTCTCATATATAGTATATGAGTATATGCTATATAGTAAATGCTATATATAGATAGATAGATATAGCAGTCCAATTTTACAATGATGAGAAATTAAAATCTCTCATTTGTAATGTGTCGGTATTGAGAACCCCTTACTAATCTTCACAGTAATAATTGATAGCATAAATAATAAATGTTGGGTGAACTTAAAGTGTAGGCAGGATGAGTTTGCAATCTGATGCGATGAGGACAAGCCATTGACTATGGTATTTTAAGGCACTGAATGTAATTTTTTTTTTTAAGATTTTATCTATTTGTTTGAGAGAGAGGGAATGAGAACAGTGGAAGGGGGAGAAGCAGCATAACCAGAGGGAGAAGTAGGTTCCTGGCCAAGCAGGGAGCCCAGTGTGGGACTCAGTCCCAGGACCCTGGGATCATGACCTGAGCTGAAGGCAGACACCCAACTGACTGAGCCACTGAAGTAATCTAATCAATAGGAAAACAGCTCTGGCAATTTCATTACCATCCTGGTAAGATTTCATCTTCATGTTAAATTCCATAAATGTATTTGTTGAGTAAATACTTTGTAGTTTTGTGATAGACTGAGTGATACAGGAGACTTAAGAGTCCTTAAGAGAATTCAGTCTCTCATTGACAAGACAAGCAATGCACAAGTGAAATCGAATGACCAAATGACAGTATAAATAAGGCAGCTTATGACTGAAGTGCTAAAATCAATCATGCAAGGAAAAAAAAAATTCTGGAGAGTGTCTGAGGAATGAAATCAATTAGAATTCATGGGCATGTTTAGAATGGAGGTTTTAATACGTGTGACATATTGCCATGTAGAGCTGGGTTAAGGATACTAAGAACCAGAAGACAGGATTGCCTCTTCATTCAATTTATGTCCTAAAATGCCTGTTACGCTTCCAGATCTGTCAATACACATGTAATCATGTGTATAAATTAGAAGCTGCTTCTACAAAGGCTGCATGTCTCTGCTTACACAGACTTTTTTTTTTTGCTTCTAAAGCAGTGGGCTTTATTCCATAAGGCTTACTGGCCATTTGTGACCAGTGGGGCACACAGTGATGATGCCTTATTATTCTGGCATACGTGGGAAGGCAGCATATCACATCATAGCTTTTCCAACTAATGGACATGTGTTTGTGCTGAGAACCATCGTCTCTAATACACTGTATGCATCCTCGAACTCTAGCTGATTGCCCCGGAACACTCTAGCATGTTTTGAAGTTTTGTTCTTCTCATGCTATTACAAATACATCTCCCTATATTTTTTCCACTTTTCAAAATCCACTGCCATGTCTTTTTTTTCTCGTTATATCCTCATCGCCTTGCACGCAGGCAAGGAAATACATCAGTCTCTATAAATGTCAGCTGAATGAGGGAATGAAAGTAACCATGTTTTTGAGTAGACTACGACTTTTGAACAATGACTCGGTATCATTATAATAAACATAAACTTTCATTTTTACCTGCAACGGAGGGGGACTGTGAAAGCAATGTTGTCTATGTTAAATAACCATAAACTAAGCTTATTTAAGTCTTCTTTTTTTTTCTCTCTCTCTCTCTTCTCCACCAATGACAGCTTTCACTTCTCATTTTTGCTTCTGCCAAATATATCAGGCTGTCACAATGCTCTATCGAGTTCGTTGATTCTCGTCTACACTGGACCAAGAAATTACATAACCAAGGTTGCTTAAAAATATATGCAAATTGAAAGCAAATATAATCTAAAGGGCTTAAAGTGGATATATATTTTTGACATAGTATGAGCAGATACCAAATTTGGAGTTACCTTGTTTTGGTCAGTTTCCTTTTTGGGTCAAGAAGCTTCAGGATATGGATTTATGACATCTATTTTGGCTTCTCAGAGCATTTAAATGCTTTCGTCTCTGCATTTACTGTGTAATGAATAGTTGAGGGAGACCTCTGGGTAAGGGAGGTGCCTTTGTGTCTGCAAATGTGCATATGTTTACATACATATGTACAACAAAGTCATATATAGTCATTTATCGAGAGATTGAGTGCTTACTGTGTCCATTAATATGATCTTTATTTTCCGTCAGATATGTTAAAGCCAACAATAATGAGTGGGATGATTATTATTATTCTTTAATTCACAATTCCAGAGCAGCTGAATTATTACTTAGCAAATTACTCTTCTGTCGTGCTCTGGAATACTTTACGTATTTCATGTGGGTGAGATGACTACACTCTGAAAATGCTGCATTCTCCAGAACCCCCATGACCGTGGCTCTTAACACAGTGATGATGATAACCATCTCATCCCTGTTGTCTGTGGCACATTAGCTCCCTTAGAGGTAATGACCCTAAAGTCCCGGGTTCATTCTCTGTTCAAGAGGATGTCCCCTTCTAGGGTCAGGTAACCTTATTATAAAATGCCTGCAACCTGGTGTTTTCCAGAACTAACAACAACAAGAAACAACTTCAAACAACCATTGTAGTCACCATTGTAGACATTTCAGGACTATGCCATAAGATACGAAGAATAGACAAAACATATTTTGAATAATGTCAATGATCCTGTCATATTACTTTTTTTTTTTTTTTTGTCATGTTCCTTTTGATAAAAAGGGTACATACCCGAATGTCTAGGTTTTGGGATATTGCTTTTAACAGTGTGTGTGTGTTCAAGTGTTGAGTGTTCCAGTGTTTCACGTGTTGAGTATGTGTAGGTCTTTTTTTTTTTTAATTGCCAAAGCAATTATGGAAAATGTCCAAGATAAACATTAAAAATGTAGATAGATGAATGTAGGAAAACATAGAAAATAAATCCATATTCCCACCATTATAAATACTTTGGTATATCTCTTCCCTCTTTCCCTATCTTTCTGTTTCTATTTTTATATCTTTATAGATATATTTTTTATGATTTTAGGATCCATTGTGTCATATTTTTAATACATGAGTATCATACTTTTTATGTGTGTTTGTCATGCAACTAAAATTCATTTGAAAGCATATCTTTTAATGTTTATATATATTTCACATCCATAACATGTATGAACCATACTTGGATGAAAAATCACCTATTCTTATACCTTTATATACATGTATAATTATATAAATTATATAATTATATAAAAATTATATTATATATATTATATATATATATATATATACTTATATTTGTATAAAGATGCATTAACTGCTCCTGTCAATTGTTTATCTTTATCTCCTCTTATCTTGTTAGGTTTCCAAATGTGGAATTACTAGACCAAAAGGTATGCTTTCTTGAGACTTTTTTTTTTTTTTAATCGCCTTGTTTCAAGGCAAATCCCAATGCATTGAATCTCAAGGATATTCTAAGTTGTGTGACCTTGACAGTGGTGATGGCATTGCCTGGTGGGGAGTGTTTGGGCTTTGGGTCAGCCTGCTCTGTGTTTGTGACATTGATCCAGCCAGCTGTAAGGGACTGTTACAGAGATTAGAAATAATGCCCCTCCAGTGCTTGACACATAATGAACACTTAGGCAGTGGAATTAAATACACTAGCTCGTGGTGCTACTACTACTACTACTACTAATGATGATCAAATTAATAGAGTAACTTAATTGGGGGAATAAGATGTCTTCAAGAGGTATTTATATATAATAAGCCTTTAAATAACACATCGAGCTCTTGCAATGCCTGCTTCAGTGCAAAAATGATAAATGGAGAGGAAGCATCTGAGGAGGTTAGGGACGTTGTCACAGCTACATGGAAGCACGGGTTGGCGTTAGAGGAAGAAGAACAAGGCGGATTTTCCAGGTGATGTTGAGCATTTGAATACATTCGTGAATTAAGGGGTATGAGAACCGAACATTAAATTGGGGCCAGACCGTAAACCCATAAGACAAGCATGAGGAGTGACCCTTCGGTTTTTAGACAGGAAGGGACTTGCCGATGAGTGAACGCCAGGCTAAGAGAAGAGAGCAGGGCTGTTAGAACACTGATCCCGCTGTCATTTCTCTGTTGGTGGCCTCTGGCTGCCGTCCTACCCTGTGATCTTTTCTTTTGGATTCTCTTCCTGTGATTTCCCAAATCCCAATGGTAACTGATAAGGAAATAGAGAAATTCGTGTTACAAGGAAGGTCCTTGTGTGAGAGGAGGCTGCAGATCCAGCCTCTAAGCCTGTGGATTTCAAGCCCAAGTTCCCCTCCTCTGGTTTTTGCAGAGGATAACTTTTCATGGCATCTGTGCTCAGACAAATCTAGAAATCGTAGAATAGGACTGATAATTTTCACAGCCAATGACTAATTCCCCCCCAAATGGTTCCTACATTGACTATAATATATAAAATTTGACCTTGCACGCCTCCTACAAGACCTATAGCCAGATATTTGGCTCAATTCTTATGCTTCCCGGTGAGAGACTTTCTTCCACTTTAAAAGTAAATTCAGGAGCACCTGGGTGGCTCAGTGGGTTAAAGCCTCTGCCTTCGGCTCGGGTCATGATCCCGGGGTCCTGGGATGGAGCCCTGCATGGGGCTCTCTGCTCAGCAATCTCTCTGCTTCCTCCTCTCTCTCTGCCTGCCTCTCTGCCTACTTGTGATCTCTGTCTGTCAAATAAATAAAATCTTTTAAAAAAATAAAAATTTAAAAAAAGTAAATTTGATCAGTATATGAGGAGATGACTGATCGTTTTCTCCTTCACTGACTTGTGTTCTGCAGGTAGATAGCCTTCATTGGCCCTTGGTCAATTTATCTTTTAATATTCAAATCCCTGTGTACAAGTTACAGATGAGTAACTTGTATCACAACTATACAGAAATCAAATGCTATACCTCATAGTCGCCGATCACATTAATGACTCCTGATAGCAGGAAAAATATCACTGATAACATTATATGATTTTTAAAAGAAAACCCAAGTTATGTTACTGCCCATTTTTTAAGTGCTTACTTAGATATTGTAGTGTACTAATTAGGATCAAATCCAGATATTTCTTCCTCCCTTTGGATTTGAGCTCCATCCAGTCCATTCTAAATGTAAAGAAATCCAAAGGAATGATCACATTTTAAAATGTATATTTATGCTAAATCTGTCCATTTATAAGGTTGGCATAACTGAACCACCAAATTTTAGCAGACGCTATAAATAATGCCTTCTTGTCACCTCATGGTCATCTTCCTGCGTGTAAACTGAAACACAAAGTCTACAACTTGAGGGAAAAAAAATCAGTTAAGAGACCTAGCTTTTCCATTGACTAAGCTTAAACCTCTTATACGTGTTAACTTCACCCAAAATAAAGCTTTCCAAAAAGAGAAATCCTTGAAAGATAATGATGTATTTCCTACTTGGGCAAAGGTTAAAACCCAAAGCTATTGTTCTTAATGCCTATTATTTTTAAATAAAAATCTAGTGCCTCCTTAGTACTGGTTTAAGTAAAAGAAGGAATGTACTTAGTAAATTAGTGGATGCAAAGCAAAATCAAAGTGCATAAATGTGAAAATCACGCACACACAACGTTCTATCTCCTGACCTCATGGTGTCATATCTAAAAACCTCACAAGATGTGGAAGACGGTTCAATTTTGGATCTGTAGCTATTTAGTTCTGACAAAGAGATTTGTAGCCTGCTTCCAGACTTCAATTTCTCGGCAACTCGCTTTCATGATTCTGATTTTATGGTGTTTAAGAATTCAGTTATATTTTACAATTTACAATTTAAAAAATTATCTACTCACCCATTGCACACATATTTCTTATGCATGAAAATATGAAACTTTCAAAGCAGATAGTGGCGACCCTCTCAGTATTTTCCAAAAATAGAATGATCTATAAAGCTCTGAGGCTAAACAGCTTCAGTCTTTCTGCAACACGCTAGCTAGGTACACATGGTAAGCAGTTCTTCCCTTGGAGCTGCAGACGATGAAAGTGTTAACTTGGATTTCCTGGCAGAAGTTATCTGAGCATCTACTTGGTCAAAGCATCATATAGTGCAAAAGACTGTCACCGGTACCATATTCATAGTGTCAAAATCCAGGCAGTATAATGGAGATGTAGGCAAACCTTTTTAATCCTGGGCTCACAATGAATCGGCGCTCTTTCCTAAGTGAATTAAGCACTGATATTAATTCACTCCTCTCTCTGTTCTATCTTCATTCCTCAGGCACTGCTCGCCTTGGTTCATTTTTCCTCTCCATGGTCCACACATTTTTTCAAATCCTACAAGATAAGAGGACCCAGACATAGCCAGCGATCCAGGCAGAGCACTTAGAATTGTACTATTAACATTATTCAGCATTTGGTTCATCTCTGCAAATGCATTTCAGATCTGCATGATTCCAGCTCCTCGAGCTCCATTACAAAGGCACAGCCCATCAAAGCAACTTGCCAGAAAAGCCTCTAGCACCCTTAATGTAAAAACCAACCCACACCCTGCAGGTGAAATAGTGCAGGCGGCACAAAATAAAAATAAAAACATAAAAACGATTTTTGAGATTATTTTTTCCACAAGGGAAAGCAATTCTCTGTGAATTGACTTATGGGCCATGACATAGAACCCCACAATGAAAGAAAGAACGGGAACAGGAGGAAGACAACCCCCACTCCAGGCATGGACAGGTGTCCTGTTCGCTCTCCTGTCTCCTGAACCCTCTTCAGAGTCTCCGCCACAAGGAAGGCAGCCTGACCTGCAGTCCCATGTCGAGTAACATGGAGACTGGAGATCTCACCTACAAGGTTTCACCCCCTAACTTCTCTGAAGACCCTCTCAGAACAAGAAAATTTTTTCTCACAGGAGAATTGGAGAGTCTATGAGTTCATGCTCGAAGTGAATTTCCTAATTTCCTCTCTGAGCAAATACCAGGGTATTTATTTCTCTTACGTAATTTCCAGGGAGTCCGCTCTGTGACCCGACTTCTATTCTGTTGGTCTACTGAGGGACCTTACCGTCAAACGGTCACCCGTGGTGAGAACGTACCCAAGGACTGATATATGACTGCAAAGGAACTTAACAATTCCTGGAAGGAAAAGGGTTAAGAGCCAGTAAAAACAGCATAAATTTACACATGACCTAGTACGATTACACTTTTATTCTCTTCCTCGCAAGGAACAACAATGGCGACATCCATAAGTAATGCTCCTGGTCTAAAAACCTTCTCACCAACCTTCTGGTTCGAAGGGATCTCTAGACAGAGAGATGTATTTGCTGCTGATTTTTCTTTCAGAAGGTTCTAAAAGGTTCATTACATCATGGAAAAATAATCTCCACTATTGGGAGCAGGGAGCAGCCTTGGGTGATTGGTTTGTGACGGTCTGATTCTGGCTGACAAGTTCTAGAATTACAGCTATTTTGTCCCCATCTTAACCTTACTGTGAGGAGGGGAGATGGCTTCAACAGACAAAGGAACTTGACTTCAGAAAGAATTATGAGCAGAAAATAAAAACAAAAACAAAAAAACCCGAAAATGGTCCTGGAGAAAAATAGGGGACATGCATTTGTTTTCTCTTATAGATGAGATCAAATTCTCCAAAGAGTGAATGAGCCAGACGCTGCAGTCCTCCAGGTCCTCATCCTGCAGTGGAGGCTTCCCTATGGGAACAAACTAGTTGCACACTGAGCACTCTGTAGGGGGTCCAGTTTGGGGGCTGTGACGGGTGCGGATGGAGAGATAGAAAGTGGCAGGAGCTAGAAGGCAGCCCTCTGCCTACCTCCCAGCCCCAACCCCCACCCCACCACTCTGATCCCTTAACTCCCTCCCAGCAGGCCCCTTTCCTTTTTTCCCTTTCTTCTCTAGGAATTTTCCATCAGCTAGAGAACAAGGACATCAGTAGTCACACTAATGGGAAAAGTTGCATGTTTTGTCTTTGGCCCTGGCAGCATCTGGGCAGCCATGTGCTCGCCTAAGAAGCCCAATGACGATGAGTGGTGCATGGCTGCCCCCGGGGCCCTGTCCTACCAATGTCACTCTCTTCTCTTCCTCCCCTCTCCTCCTCCTTCCTTGTGGCTCCTTCCCTAATGTCTCAAGGAAAACCTTTATGATGCTTCCTGGCAACGGAGCTCAATGGCTGGTCTAGATCAGGATGGTACCTGGAAGAGGTGGTCTTGGGAACTTTTCAATAGTTAACTCATAACTCCATAATGAAGGACTCAATTGAAATGAAAAAGGTAGCAACCCACAGGGGGGGAAAAAAAAAGACATTTTGAGATAGTGTCATTCGGAGACTTTCTTCCTTTAAATACAATTTAAAAAAGCCTTAATTCCTTGTGTAGAATTTTATTTTAAAGTCCCCTTTAGTTTGTTCATGGAAACGATTTAAGATTGAGGATTTTGATGGGAGAGTATCGACATCAAGAAAAGGAACCAGAGCCAAAATCGTGATTTATATGCAAATGTCCCTGTATTATAAGACTCTTAGAAAATGAAAACTTTTTCCTGAAATCCAGACCTTTCTTTTTAAACCCAGGATGTCACCGTTTCCCCTGTTCTGGAACAGGGTGGGATCTGCAACGCTGTAGCCCCTGGGCCAAAATCTGGCTCACCGTCTATACAGCTCCTGAGCTAAGAAGGGTTTACAGTTCTTAACTGTAGGTGGAAAAAAATTTTTTTGAAAGAATAATGTTTTGTGACACTAGACTATTTTATAAAATTCAAATTTCTATCTTCATTAGTAAATTTGTAACTGGAACGTAGCCACTCTTGGAACGTAGCCACTCATCGTGTATGACTGCTGCTTCTGTGATCTAACAGCTAAGTTGAGTAGAAGAGACAGAGCCCCCGTGTGGCCCACAAACCCTGGGATACTGACCTTCTGGCCCCTGATGGACAACGTTTGCTGAACACCGGTCCAGAATACTGCTGCGGGCATTAGGCCAAATTGAGCATAAAGGGTAGGAAAGCTATTCCTCAGCTCTAGTAACTAGCAGCTGAATACATTTAATGGTAGGATTTATTGAACTGCTGGTGCCTCCTTGTTAAAGTGGAGAGAAAATGCTCATAAACTTACTTTTAGGAATAACCATATATGGAGTATAAAATACGTATTCAAACAATAAATATTTTCTGTTCAAACTAATTATAGCTGGCATTATTTTTGATCAAGTTCACGTCCATGTCAAAATTCAGTACCTTCCACGAAGCCTCCTAAAATAAAACTAAGGTTACTGTTAATATTAGTCCTTAAATCAGTGAACATCAAAACTGATTCTGTGAGGACTGGATTTTTGCAAATCTGTAGCTAGTCTGTTTCAGGCTTGTAGATCTACAGCAGACCTGAGAGTCTGTGAAACTATCAAACACATTTTTCCCCTTGAGCTGCGTCAACTCAAGGTACCGTGCATTTGATCTCATTAGCAATCGTTAAGTGTTGCATGTAAGAGGATTTAGTGATTGAAAAATATAAAGAAAAAATAAATAATAGAAGAAAATGGATTATTTTGCAAAAAAGAAATTGTGTCCTGAAAAAATGTTTAAGGGCTTTGAATTTTGAATGCAAATTATATCATATGATTCCATTTCTTTGAGAAAAGAAAAATCTTTATATTTAAACTAGTTTCCAAATCTGAACCTCTTTCTATGTTTGTCTTCAGTGCTAGGATTAGGGTGTGGTAAAGAAAGCATTACACACCTCAAGTATGAACTTCAAGAGGCACAAAACAATAACAGTAACAACCCAGTAATCAAGACAAGTAAGAGTTTAATGCATAACTTTTGAAAAATAAGAATGCAAAATAACCCATGTTGAACAAGATAGGTCAAAATTGCTATATATATTCAGATTTGTTGAAATTGCCTGCAATAGTGGCCAAAATATTAATATATAAAAAAATACAAACCTATTTCTCTTTCGTGTTAAAAAACATCTGGAGACGGGCCTTCAAAATGATATTCTGGGGACCCCAATGTAGTAGATGTGATTATAGTTTATTTTTTTTTCCTTATGCTTGTGCATTGGCATTTTCTCATTTTTCTCGAAATATTTATTATTTCTTGACAAAGAACAATGCCTAAAACACTGTATCATTTTAAGACTAAAAGGAAGATGCCATTCCTTTCTTATTAAAAGTTTGTCTACTTTATTAAGACCAAGATGGCACATTGATCCTTCATTTGCCGAGGTGATTACAAGTAAATGCTCTCCTGGTGCACGCAGATTTGCAATCATATTTCCAAACTCATTAGGGGAAGCCTGTTATATCTGTCTAGAAACACAACTAAATCATTCATATAATATTTTGTCCTTTAGCTGTTAAGTGAATGCAGAAATAGTTCTAGACCAGTATAAGTTCACTGGTGAGGCTAGGGGAAATTTCTTCCCTGGATTTAACAGAAAAAAAAAAAAATGAAAAGCAGGATGCCTATTTTTAATATAATGCAATATATTGATTAACATATCAGTGCAATGTACACCTTTACCACCCTGCCTCACAGAGACAAATCCTGGTAAATCCCTTTGAGGAATGGAAGTACAAAGTCACCAAAACTTGTTCCCACTAGAAATTTCTAAGAACTAATAGGAGTTTGGTCTTTTCTCTCCAAACACCACTAGACATGCCTATAAGCCTAATTTAATCCTGTTCTGTAAATGACATTGTCTGTTTATTTTACTATCAGAAGCTCAGTATTAAATCAACAGGGCTTTGGGCTTCCGCTCATTTGAGTACTTTCTTTAAAAGGGAGGGAGGTGAGAGCACATCCTATCATTAGCCCTCCTGCCTCTGGTTTGTCATCGCACTATTAATAATATGAAACAATAAACCCACAGTTGGACCCTGAAAACCCGATTCTAACGTGTGAAAATCTTCCTAAACATACTGATTTCCAGTGAACTTACTTCTGATAGGTTTGTCACCTGACATTAATTTTTCTTAACCCTGTTAGATAGAGGCATAACAGCTGTGCTTCCAAGAGAACAATGTAGCCCTTAAAACATGTGGCATGGCGAAAAAGTTCAGAATTGCCTCTAGGAATCAATCAAAGAAAAACACAATAGGGAGATAAATCAAATATGATACTGATGGGATTTAAAAACTAATAAATTATTACATTTCCTGAGAAATTGTAGGAAGAGAATTCATCCAACATTAAAAAGAAATAAAGCCAGTCCACTGATTTCAACGGAATTTTGAGTTTGAGAATCTACGCAATGAAATGGTAATCATGATAGTAATTCCCTCAAACAACATAGGATCCCTCCCCCACATGCTTTATATTTAGTTTAATTATTTTTTATTTTTTAAAAAAGGGATGCTAATGATCTTTGGGGTTAAATGTTTTCCATCAAAAATCCATGGATTGGGGCGACTGGGTGGCTCAGTGGGTTAAAGTCTCTGCGTTTGGCTCAGGTCATGATCCCAGGGTCTTGGGATCGAGCCCCGCATCGGGCTCTCTGCTCGGCAGGGAGCCTGCTTCCCTCTCTCTCTCTGCCTGCCTCTCTGCTTACTTGTAAAATCGATGATCTATTGTATCCTGTTTTAATAGTGTACAAACTTGGAAGAGGGGTTTGAGCAAGATGTTCCTTTTGGTTCTGCCCAAAGTTATTTTTCTGTGATTTCTTTGCCCAAACTAAAATGTAAGAAATTTTTCCTTATATTATTGGTCCTCTTAACTTCTCCTACTAGAAATAAAATTGTTATAATCTCTGTTCAAAACTTCCGCATGAATGTAAGTCCTCTGAGAGTCATATAATTTAAATGATTAAGATGTAAACACAGTTAAGTATGAGTTATTGCCTTAGATCTCCATGACCTTGGTGGTTTCAGTCCTATGACATCAATATATATTTCTTCTGTTTGTTTTTGCATAGTTGTTTAATCTGATGATCTCTGAAGGTTGATATAAAGGTGCTGTTACTATTATTACTATTATTATCATCATTATCATTGTAGTTTCCAATTCGGAGAATACTAAGCTAGAGACCACCTCTTTCTTCATGGCCAGTAATTGTATGTGAGTTTATTATGGATTATGTATATTATAGATTTCCTTCATATAGACTCCTGGGAAAACTATTAGATGGCAGCTATCATTGCAAACATGCAGAAAATAAGAATAGAGTGCTTTTGATGCTTTCAAGAGTGTTCCCTTTGTAATAGTTTGTAAATAAGTATACTAACAAGTTTTTGTGAGCCTCTCTCTTGCGGGTATCATAGTCAACAAGTGCACCGTAGCTACCCAATAAACAGCAACTTTAATATAAACTAAATACAAGTTTAATTACAACCCTCATCCAAATGTTATAATTGAACTTATAATGACAACCACAAATTATGCCATCAGAGTTTTGTTTACATCATAAAGGCCTCTTTCTCAATACCTCTAACAGTATACATTGAACAGTGTTCATTGATTAATACAATAATGCATGCGCTAATATGCACCCAAACATAGCTCTACAAATAGTTAATGCATTAATTGAAAAACACATTATCAGACTTGAATCCATCACCCTCTCTCTTTACAATACATTACTTTTTTTTTAATTATGTTCAGTTAGCCAGCAACATCTTTATAATACTTGAAATGAAACGTGAACTTCTCTAGTTTGTTTATTCTGTTGACTGAGTGAAAATCTTCTTATTAGATTTTAGCATCACTTAACTACGTGCTCTGTAATAGCAAAGTTCAAAAACATAAAAAGCAAATTCAAAAATCAAATTTAGGGGCTCCTGGGTGGCTCAGTCTGTTAAGCCTCTGACTCTTGATTTTGGCTCAGGTTAGAGTCATGAGCTCAAGCCCCACAAGTTGAGCGTGGAGCCTGCTTAAGATTCTCTCTCTCTCCCTCTGCCTCCTCCCTCTGTAAGCAGGCACACTCTCTACCTCCCTTTCTCACACTCTCATTAAGAAAAAAAAAAAAAAAAAATCAAATTTGAAAGGACTTTGTTACAATGAGATATCAAAGAATATCCCAAACCAAGTCAGGACCCAATCCATTAAGATCTCTCCCCTCCTCCCCCAAAAAAGAGTGATCATGGAAAGTGTCAATTGGAGAGGTAATCAGTAGTCATCCGCGGTAGATATAGGGGGATAGAGGCTGACTTTAACTGAAAAGACCGGTTTTGACATTCCACGCAAACACGTGGGGGAAAAAATCAAACCCACGGATGGGAAAAAAAAAAATAGTTAAACTAGCGTGAAGACAAACAAATGTCTGATTAAAAATCATTCCCTTCAGTGGAGGGCACCTCACCTCCAGCACCGACCCGCGGCTGCCAGGGAGCCACAGTTCTAGAAAACTCTCAGCTCCAGACTCTGGTTCCTGAGCTCGAGTACTCTTTTTACTACACTTCAATACCAGATTCTAAAAAGCTCGTGAAATAGTAGACAGACCCACGGGCCAGGATGGAGTCCCAACACACTTTACACGTTTGCTTTCGACAGTTGGTTGTAATCGAGGACCAAACAGAGAGAGAGGGAGTGCGAGTGTGTTGAGTCAGAGGCTTTTTTTTTTTTTTCTCTTTGGTACATTTACGTGGTCAGATGTTCTTGCTGAGTCCAAATGGTCATCAAGCCACGGCTTTCTGCGTCTTCCCGGTGAATGCTTCCATGGCAGATAAAATTACTTCTCTCTTTTACTGGGTTGTGTGAGCCACTGTGCTACTCACAGAAATGAGAGGTGTTCATTTCGAAAGCTGGGTTCTTTGGGGTTTGGGGTTCTTTGTTTGTTTTTGAAACTGTTGTTGTTGTTGTTTTAATTGGTAAATTCTGGGGAATTCAATTTTATGTCAAATGTGATGTGACTGTCGACATGGTCACAGGCCTCCAAGGGGCTTTGGGAGCACCTGACAACCCCGTTCTATTTTCCTGGTCCATCCACCCTCCTGGGCTCTGAGAGGGGGTCCCAGATCTGTTTCCAACTCCACTCAATCCTGGAACGTATGCCTCGCTCTCAGCTGATTCCCTTGCTTCTCATCAAGAAATGGAAGCAGAGAGAAGGTTACCTCTTCCACCCCCCCGGTCCCTGTACACACCCCTGTCTTCATCCAGACCTGGTCACACTGTTCTCCCTCCGTGTCCGTAGCTAGAAGGTCCCCCTCCTTCCTCTGGAAGACCGGGTGCCGTCCCTTCTCATCTATTCAAGGCCCCTTCTTTATTTATCCCCTTCTCTCCTACATTGTCTATTTTTTCCTTTCTATGGGATCGTTCCCATCTGCTCAGAAGCATGCTGAACTACCTCCCACTAACAAAAGAAAGAAAAATACAAAGAATTAAAATTTAAAAAAAAAAAGAAAGTAAAGAAAGCTTCCCTTGACCCTGTACCTTTCTCCAGCTGCTACTTCATTGATCTCCTCCCCTTTTTATCAAAACTTTTCAAAAGATGTCCCTGTCTTCTCAGCCCAAATTCTCCATCCAGTCTCCTTGAGTCAGGCACCAACCCCCCCAGGCATTCTTACATGCCCCCCCCCCCCGCCCCACACACACACACCTGCCTCTATCAACTCTGTTTCCTCACACTTGGCCTCCAAGCACTATTTGACAGTCAATCACTTGCTCACTTTTTTACTCGGCTAAGTAACCCCTCATCTGTCTTCTCTCCTGCCTTATAGGACAACTCCTTCTTGTCTCCTTTAATATATTTATTCGCTTCACCCTCCCCATGTTGCAATGTCTTTGGCTCTGGGGACCATCCAACACGCCCCGTCCCCATGTCTCTTGCTGGAGGATCTCAAGCAAGCCTGGGCCTTTATAGACCTATGTACTCAGAGGGCTTCCAAATTTCCTTTCACAGGTCTGACCTCCCACAGTGCCTCCGAATCCACATATACAATCTCCTACTGCTTCCTCTATGTGGGGACATCCAATAAGGCATTTGAAACACAGCCTGCTTCAAACTGAACTCTTAAGTTTTGTTTCTCCACCAGACTCTCAAACTTGTTTTTTGCTCCAAGGCCTCTGCCCTGGCTTGGAACTCTGTTTCCGCAGCTAGCCACATGGTTTGCTTTTTCCCTTCTACATTTCAGAGCAAATGTTACCTTCCCTCAGGGGCTGTCTCTTACCATTCTGCCTAAAATGGCACCCATCACTCTCTGCACAGGTGGAACCCTTTCTTTTCTTCTTCCTTTTTTTTTTTTTTCATTGCAATTTAACTGTGCCTGGCATTAAATGACATTTGGTTTCTTGGTTTGTTCATTTGTTTGTTTTACCTCTCCTACTAGATTGCAAGTTCCTAGAAAGATCATTTATTCTGTTTAGTTCATTAGTACCTTCACAATGTCTGTCAATGACCAGACATGATGTAGATGTCCAATATATGAATATCCGTGAATATTAGAAAAATTAAGCTTTGCAATGGAAAATTTTTATCTTACTGGCTGCATTAATTCTAGTCCTGGCAAATAAATAGAAGAATAAGGGATGATAGATAGATAGATAGATAATAAATAATAGAAAGTTAGTAGAGAGATAATGATAGCTGCTAAATAAATAATAATAGATGAAAAATAATAATAGATAAATAGATGAATAATGATAAGTAGATGATAGACATACAATGATAGAAGATAATCAATAATGATAAATGCTAGATAATGATAGATAGATAGATAAACAATGATAAATAAGGAACAGGGAAAGGGAGGCAAAAATGAAGCCATGGTTTAGAATGAGGACTGTTGTTCACTGCAACCAACTCTGGGTAAGGAAGTACAAAGAGGAGACAAGGATCATGCTTGGGTTCTGTTATTTAATTACACTACTGTAGGCAAGATGTTCTCTAATTCTTAGCATCTCACTGATAAAGTTGTGAGAAGAGGTACATGGGAGGTATTTCTGTTACAGAATTCTGTGAGCTGCATCTCTAATTGACGGTGACATCATACCTCCAAGGGAGGCAGTGCTGGAACATGTTGACATGGATCTGAATATTAAGAATGGGTACTTTTTTCCCAGACAATAAAAATAGAGATGGGCACCACGCACTGGCCAAGTACTCGGTGCTAAGTATTGTCTTACACGCTTTTGCGTGCTGTGAGTCATGCAGTTGTCACAACAGTTGTGGGAGTTACATCCTTGTCCTCCTGTGTAACACACAGGGAAACGGAGTTTGAGAACTTTGTGCGTGGCCACGCCACTAGAAACCCACAGAGCTGGGACTCCAATGAGAGCAGGAGACCTCCGGGATTTCAGTCTAAGTTAAATGAGAGAGTGTAGGGTGCCTGGGTAGCTCAGTCATTAGGCGTCTGCCTTCGACTCAGGCCATGATCCTGGGATCCTGGCATCGAGGAGCCCCGTATCGGGCTCCCTGTTCCATGGGAAGCCTGTTCTCCCTCTCCCACTGCCCCTGATTGTGTTCCCTCTCTTGCTGTCTGTCTCTCCCTGTCAAATAAATAAAATCTTAAAAAAAAAAAAAAAACAAAAAAAAAACAGAGAGTGTAACAGAGAAAGAGATGCAGAGAGACTACCATGTAGCACGCTTGCATGGCAGTGCCTCTGTGAGAATTTGTTAAACTCTCTGGTTCTCTCTCTCTCTCTTTCTCTGTCTCATTCTCTACACACACATACTACTTATGATGAGAGAGTTTTGGAACTTCATTCTTTTCTACTAGCTTCATTCTTGATAAAAGCTATAGCCTTGATCAAATAAGCCTTGATAATATACATCAGTGGCCATTAAATTTCTGAATTTGGTACAAAATATATAATTTAGTTCCAAGCTCACAAGTAACTCTGGGGGAAGGTGGGCCAGTCCTGTCTTTCTCTGTTCTTTACATCAGGATGCTGACATAGTGGAATTTAGAGATTAAAAAAAAAAAAAAAAAATCATTTAAATAAATATCACAACTCTTAGAAAAGCACAAAACTTATGAGACTATAACATACCATAACATATTTACAAAGCAAATCTTTGCTCATGATAAAAATTGTGTTTATTAAGCTGTTTCTATATATGCATTAATGTAGTTATTCTAAGCTAGTATTGGGGATAGATACTTGAATTCTGGTTGCTTTCTCTTACTAGATTAATAGATTCTTGATGGACATGATTCAGATTTCCATGTCTATATATGGAGATCAAGAATGACAGCCTAAATGAACTTCAGTGTCTTCTTCTAAATACATAATGCACATTGCGGTAGCAGAGGGAAAAAAAAAATCTAGTACATGGAATCCATACCTAGACCAATGTTACGCTAGTTTTTGATTTGAGTGGTGCCCATCATATTTTATTTATAGCCCTTATTGGCAATGTGCTTCCCAAAGTATTCTTCCAAATATCCTCCCAGAGTAGCAGGGAGGAGATAAAAATTTAATCAATTTACTTCATGGAAAAAAAAAAATGTGTTCCCTTGTGACCACAAGGTGGCACAATGGTGACCAAGAATATTCAACATCCTAATAGAAATGCAATTACCACAGGCTTTTACATAATTGTTATTATTAATACTGTGTCTTATTATCATTATGATATTTCAAAAGATCCACATATCACCTTAGCCTTTCGGGGGAAAGATAAAGTGCTTTTATTTATTTTTTTATCATCTTCCTTCTGCCTGCAGAATCATTAGTATTTTGTTTTTCCCCAGTCCCCTACCCCAGGAATGACAAGTAGGTGTGTAGAGCCTTGCTTTAATAATTGCCCAAAGCTTTAAACCGAAGAGTAACGCCGCAGATAATAAGTGATGTATCTGGAGAAGGATAAACAAAACTTTATATTATTTGATGTAGATGACGTGGTTCTCAATTTAGTTTTCATCATCCTATGACCATTCTAATATTTATTTGTAATATAAGAATACAGAAGCCATCCTAGACACTTTGGTTTGCAGTAAAAGTTCAAGTTTGTTATTTGAAAATTGCTCTTTTTTTGGTCCAGCACCAGACATGATCTTGGGAACAGCACCCAGGAGATTCTAATGTGCTGTCCAGTTCTTTTGTGATTGTTTGGTATTGAGATGGGACCATCTCTCCTCATGCTCAGGGACCACTAGAGCCTGGGAAGCAAGGTGCTACAATCATAAACAGTTGTAGTTATTGGGAGAGTATAAAAAAGCAGCCACATTTTCCCAGCTGGAAACATAACACAGGCCGGCCAGATACAGTTGTTCAGTTGTTCACTGCATAAATCACTAATCAAAAGAAGCACCTTTGAGTAGGAATACAAAGGGCTAGTAACATCCTTCACTGAAAATTTTTTCCTCAACTTCCATAGATCAAGTGTTCTGGCATTTCACAAAATTTAGTAGCGTATTTGGTGCCCTTTGTGAGTTTGCCATAAATTTAGGTGGTCCTCATAAGAATTCTGTATTTTTCATGCCAGTACTTGCTTCCTGCCAGTGTAATTAAAAAGCAACATTTTACCCTTAAAAAAAAAAAAATCAGGCTTGTGTCATTTTTAAATTCCTTGAATGTCATTGTTTACAATAGATCTTATGTCAGGAAAAGACTGTAGTATCAGACCTGAAAACGAAGTTCAACAAGTATTATTGTAGCTGCATTGTCAATGTATTATCATGGAAAGTAAAAAGGCACATCGCAGTTACACATTAAAGAAGGATTTTATGGGGCATCTGGGTGGCTCAGTGGGTTAAAGCCTTTGCCTTCGGCTCAGGTCATGATCCCAGGGTCTTAGGATAGAGCCCCACATCGGGCTCTCTGCTCGGTGGGGAGCCTGCTTCCCCCTCTCTTTCTGCCTGCCTCTCTGCCTACTTGTGATCTCTGTCTGCCAAATAAATAAATAAATAATCTTAAAAAAAGAAAAAAGGATTTTTAGGGGCGCCTGGGTGGCTCAATGAGTAAATGGTCTGACTCTTGATTTCAGCTTAGGTTATGATCTCAGAGTTGTGAGATTGATCCTTGCATCAGGCTCTGCATCGGGCTCCATGCTGGGCATGGAAGCTGCCTGAGATTCTCTCTCTTCCTCTCCCTCTACCCCTCCCCCATACCAGAAAGAAGAATTTTTATAAGAAGCAGGAAATAACATGAAATAGAACTTTCCTATAAAATTCAGTTAGTACAGTAATCATGAGAACAGGGAAGATTGTGGGAAATTACATACACTAATGAAGAAAAGCATAGAAAGTCAACAAGAAAAAGAAAGAATCAGGGGAAGAAGTAGAAGGAGGGAAAATCATCATATTTTGAGGCTGCAAAGAATTATGGGATAACATAAAACAACGTCCCAGCCGTAAGTGTTCAGAAACAGTAGAGCAGAAGGGTTGAGTAAATCCCCATAATCCCACAGCTGATTAGTGGCAGTGCTGGAACTAAATCAAGTTCTCCTGGGAGCAGGCAGAGAATACACCTAGAACGTTGATTTTAGACATCAAGATGGAAACACGATTCATTAGAAAAAAATAGTTCTGTGATAATACAGCATGATTATCCTAAAGCTGATGATGTGTTTGTTTGCAAACCCCTTTGAAAGATGCTACTCCTGACGCGCCTGGCGGGCTCAGTCTGTTAAGCATCCAACTCTTGACGTCTGCTCAGGTCAGGATCGCAAGGTGGTGAGATCGAGGCCCACATCGGGCTCCGTGTTGGGGGTGGAACCTGCTTAAGATTCTCTTTCTCCCTCTGCCTCTGCCCCCTCCCTCTCTCTCAAAAAAGGAAGGAAGGAAGGAAGGAAGGGAAAGACGGAGGGAGGCTGGGGGGTGGGGGGGATGGGGAGGAAGAAAAAGAAGGAAAGGAAAGGAAGAAAGATGCTGTTACTGATTTATATGAAGGAAAAGAGGGAATATTAGTTTTATCAAGCAAATCCCATGTACCAGTTACATATATGCTTGTATATACATACATATGTACGTGTGTGTGTGTGTGTGTGTGTGTGTGTGTGTGTGTCAATATCCTGGCACACACTTCACGATTGGTCCACAAGGTAAATACTAGTATCTGCATTTATACTCATGCAGGAACACAGGCTCAATGACAATTAAGACATTGCTCAAGTTCACATAGCTGTCAAGGAGCACACATGGAATTTGAACCCACTTTTGTCTGGCTTCAAGACCACAATCGTCGTACTACCGTAGGTCATACCTTAGAGTACACGGATTGTTCTTCCTTCATCCCAGATGACTTTGCCACTCATTCGGACACAGGCAGTGTGGCGCTCAGTCTTCTGGGTGCTTTGCAGACTCATCCCCGCGCATCGCAAGCCAGCAAAGGTTTTCCAAGTTCAGTTAGCCATGGTTTGACAGGGCTATGATGGGTCGTTTCTGGATAATGAGCCTGCTTCTTCCAGGAACCCCTTAATTTGCTGTAACATGTTGAGAAGTTTAAATACGATGGGTGATATTATGACATGAAATGGTTAAATAGTTTTTGAAGGGGCTTAAAGGCAAGGCTCAGTTGGGGATTTACACGGCAGAGTATCCTGTAGGATCTGCAATCTGATTTTTTCCTTGCGTTGGTACTATTCATGAAACCTTCTGGGTAGATGAGTAGAGTGATATTTTTATTCTTAAAACACCATTTTACTAAGTCCTGATGCCTCAACGGAGAGGAAGTGTGGCTTACGTAATCCATCGTGGTTTTGGTAAGAGGACACATATCATTTACCTTTGGATGAGAATATTTTATATTCCTTCTAATAAATGTTCCTTTTAATAGCTTTTGTTTCCTTTTTCTTCTTTTTTTGGTTGGTGGGGGTGCTTAAGTCAATGTCACGTGTCAAGGAATGTGAATGAATTGACAAACCCCTACAAGAGGTGAGGAGTTTGCCTCTGACCACAATAGCTTACACTTTGTCAGCCCTCATTATGAGCATTTTACAAATGTTACTGCATTCCATCCCTGCAACAACTGTGAGGTGGGGGCTCTTATTTTCCTCACTTCATAGCTGAGAAAGCTGGGGCACAGAGACATGAAGTAAATTGCCCAAAGTCCCACAGCAAGAATATAGTAGAAATGAGATCTAAACCTAGGCCGTCTGGTTCTTAGGCCTGCAGTCTTAATGATGGCTTAATTCAGCAAGAACTCTAGGGTAGGGAACTAAGAATCAGAAATGCTATGCAGGTTGTTCAAAGTTGCACAGTTAATAAGATGACTGAATGCTATGAGCTCAGATCTATATAAACTCTCTCAGCTGGCCCCCTTCCCTTGTCGGTCCGACCTCAAAAAACTCCGTGCCCGTTTCCTGGATGAAAAATCCCACGCTCCACATTGTGTTTATTTATTCCCTAAAGGCCAGCCCTGCTAGAGGACTAAAGGTTCCTGCTTCCAAAGCAAAAAGCCTGGTGACAGTAGATTAGTGCACAAGGGTATGTCCCACTGGGCATTGTCATGGCCCTAGAAAGGAGGGGATGGGGCCTTTTTTAATACAACCATTTTTGTTTCCATCTTGGAGAAGATTGTCCTCACTCATCCTGACTCTTACTAGCTGTTTCTCACATTTTTTTTTTCCTTGCTTACTCTCCAGTCTCTCTAAATAATCAATGACCATATAACAGTTCAGTTCAGAAAAACACTTCTAGAAAATAACGAGCTTTTATTTGACAAAGGATCTTGGATTGATCGCTTTTTCCATTGCGTGATTACAGAATGAAAATAGCCCAACCTGAGGCAGCAGCAGAACAGCTCAGTGCCCTGGGCCCTAAGAGTTTTCTTCCTCGGCCGCTTCTGCATGACTGGTCTCTGTGGCCAGATAACCTCTCTAAAGTAGGACGTTTCCGCGTTCATAAAATATAATCTGATTAAATGAACTAATACCTCTCTGATGTCTGAAAAGTCTTTGGTTCTGGAATTGGCAGCTGGCAGAGGCTAGCTCTGTCCTTAACCTGTCCCCTATAGCTAGCCTCCCGTTTCCACGCAAACTGGTATCGAATAGAATCAACAAGCAGCAAAATACATAATTGATCTCTGATATGTGCTCCTAATTCAGATAAAGAGCCTTCCCTACTCACAGTGCAGAGTGCATGTGACTGTTGCATTTTATGGGCAAATTTGTAGGTTTCTGATAACTTTCCGTAAAGAAGTTTTCACAGGGTCTAAACCTCTTGGGGGCTCTTTCCGTCTCAAGTTCAAGTTACCAAGATAGTGATTAAGGATGTTTTATAGGCTCTTGTGGTAAATGATAGCATAGAGAAAAAGCATTCCTTGGCCGTGTAATTTAGCAAGACTTAAGCTGTTTGGGTTTTCATCCACTGGGCTTGCTGAAAACTTTAAATGATTAACCTATTTCTCTGCAGCCTGCAGAGGCTCCAACATTTGCATCAAGGGCCCGAGTTCAGTGATTACCCAGCTCAGGTTGCTTTTTTTTTCTTAATTTAGAGAACCCTTCATCTCAGTCCAGCTGTTTTTTTCCTGGGACAACAGAATCTGGATACAGTATCCTTTTACTCTGCAGTATTTATAAGATAGTAGAAGTCAATGAGACCGAACAGCAAAAGTCTGTTGTTTCTTTAACTTAGTTTTTTTGAAAATTTTCCCTGCTTGGTATTTAGCGACTAAAAGTCTATTGAACGTTGAAACGCCCAGCCGTGTCACCTGAAATCTCCAGACTCTGTGCAAAAGACCCCAAACCACAGCCTGGTCGCTCTCGAGGGAGGGAGCACAGGGTGACCTGATGGGATGCGGGCTGCCCTCAGTCAAACGTCAACCCCCTCCTCCCACAGCCACACAGTCCCAAAAGAATTGTGTTAAGTTGCTTTAGAAAAGTAGGCTCTGTGCAACAGAAACTTGGGAATCCCCCAGGTCCTACAGTTTTGTTACCCAAACGGAGCTCCAAAGCAAGGCAGACAGATGGAGGACGGTTTCCGGGCAACGTTCTGATTTTGCCTTTTCAGGAAAATGGAGGCCTTGCCTGCTCTCTCTGCCCACAGAGTCATCCGGAACAGAGACTCCTCTAGGAGCTTTCATTTCCGAAGACCTCCTATCCCAGAGAAACTTCTGCGGTGTTTGCCAAGCCCCTCCCTGGTGCTTCATCTCCCTCTGTGTCTGTGTCTGTGTCACCATCTCTCCTCGCCTTCTGTCTGTGGCACCCAAAGTCCTCCCCCGCCCGCCCGGGCCCCGGAATGTAGGTCAGGCTGCTTCTTTAAAAATGAAAGTGAGCAAGCCAGAGAGGCCATGTCAGATTTGGAATTGAGGGAGGGTTTTGTGTTTTCTAGGGTATCCCAGGGTGGGATAGGGGTGGTTTCTGGGAGTCCACAGTGGAAGCTTACCGGGGGGAGGGAAAAAAAAAGATGGGCTTATAGATATGCCTTAGAAGAGCGTTCAGAACTGAAGAATCAATGCTTATAATAATGGAACTCATGAAATATTCTAAACCAAGTAGAATTTAGTGCCTCCTCATCGAGGCCCAAAGAATCAATTGCACACATCTCCTGGCCAAGTCGGAAGTCGTTCAGGACCAACCTCTAACGAGATGATCTAGATTTCTTGGTGCATATTCAGTGGCCTTTTGAGTCCCTGGAGGCCGTTGGGTCGCACGGGGGTGGGGGATGGGGGAGGCTGAGCCGAGTATTAGCAGAATTTTGTTTTTCTCCCAAGCTGCGCAGTACTTGCTTGCCCGAGTCTCTGAGGGTTTGGGTCACTTGTCCTAGTGAAAGTCCTGTTGATGTAATTCCAGGGGAGGGAAAGGAAGGAGATAAAGAGCAGCCCCACAGCAGGACTCCTCGATCTCCTTATCAGGGTCACTCAGCCGTCCTTGTCTCCGAGGGATTTCCAGGCCCAAAGTAATTCTTTCATGTTTGTTTTACAATATAGTGGCATTTCCTCAAGTCCCCAGAAAATATGTGCTTTCCACAGAGACCAGCTCCATCCAGTGTCAAGTACAAGTACGAGCGGGACCCAGACAACCCATCATTTTTTTTTTTTTTTTCTCCCTTACCACTTCCTGTTCGGTGAGAAATCATTTCTTTTCACTCACGCAGAAGAAGTCTGGAGATAGGCCATCCAGGGCTGCCTGCTTTTCTACTTTTCTGATGTCCCTTGTAAGGGCTGTCCTCGACTGCCCCTCTCTCTGAGGTTGCAGGACCTTCAGCTACAGAGCGTGAGGTCTAGGGCAGAGGATGGATGCAGGCGGTCAAGGGCCCCTAACTCTGACCCAGGGAACGGGTTTTCTTAAAGGTCACACCCAGAGAGCTCTACTATCATCTCATGGGCCAGATCCATGCCATTTAAGTCACCACCCCCCAATCCCACCTGCCACTCCCTAGACACAAGGAAGAAGCTTAGTTATATTAGTTGGATACACACACACACACACACACATACACACACACACACACACACACACACACACACACACACATTTTCTTTCCTGGCACATTGTTGCCCCAGTTGGGAATTGGCTAGTTAAGAAGAAGCAAAAAATGAGATATTTGATGATCCGGAAATTAAAAATATCCACCCCACTATTTTGTTGTGAGGACAAAGTATATGTCTGCAACGCACCCAAGCGTCCTTGACGAACTAGGGTGACGTGAAATGGCATTTCCTTCTCTCTCCTGGTGCTCCCTTCTCTTTGGGGGCCCCGTTCACAGGCGGAGCACACAATGGAGAATGCCTTGATGCCACAGTGTGGTTCCCATCTAATGACATACACTGAATAATTTCATCTTTAGGGACAAAAATAACTGCTACCAGAAAAAAAGAAAAAGAAAAAAAAATCAGCCTCCCTCTCATTATGAACTGAGCGTCTGAAACTAGAAATGGAATTTTCGGAGGAGTCTTCTTGCCGAGCTTACAGAAACAACAACTATTAATTCAGATAGAGCCATCCTACGAACCGTTAAAAACCCATAAAAAAAAAAAAAAAAAAACGCTTTATGATTCTATCTGCGTTCTAATTCTGTGAGGCAGCAGTCTCATTTTGGGGTGCCCTGTACCTGATGCTGACCACGTTGACCAGAGTTTACATTAACCTGAAATATAGGCAAACACACACAATTACTGCATTACTTAAGATCTTTATTATTAAGTAACTCATCGGGGGTATCAGAGTGTGTTATGAGTCTAAACAGAAAATTGAGATAAATGTGACAAGGGAACTCGGATTTTACATTGTACTCGGGGTAAGAGGATTTAACCGGTGGAAATGCATAGCACAGGGAAATGTAATTATTGGATATCGACAGTTCTATTCTGATACTAACAAAATGCGAATCCTGGTTTGGCAGAGTCCAGGAAGCAAAGCCAAATGAAATGAAACTGGAGGTGTGTGAAACAATCTTAGAAAGTCGGGTTGGAGGTGGGGGAGAGCCTCTGGGTTTGTCGCAGTGGCGGTAGATTTCTACTTGGTAGATGGTGGCCTTCTAATTTAGCTGAGTAATTGTTGCTACAAAATCTGAATCGACGAGGCATGTGTAATTTTAAAAATGGGTTTTGCATTTCTGGAGCAAGACAGAAAAAAATGCATTCTTTTTAGATCTCTGATATTAAGCTTCAGGACAGTTTTACCACCTGGGACCTGAATGAATCTCTTATCCATAAAACAACAGGAATAAAAGATTTGCACACATGCATTTAAAAAAGTTACTTCAGTGCTCATGGTCAAAAGAAAGAAAGAGGGAAAGCAAGAAAGGGAGGAATGGATGATGGAAAAATAAAAATAAAAAGAAGAACTCTTTACATACCTACACATTTTACTTTGATTGATAATCGCAGACTCTATGATTCAGTTCAATTTACTTGTAAGCTTTCATTTAAATTGCGGGGGGGGGGGAGTGTTTCCAGAAACTGCAAAAACAATTTGTGTGTACATATATTTAAATAAAATAAGCAAAGGAAAATCTGTGGCATATGCTTATTGTCCCCTCAACAACAATGTTAAAAAAAAAAAAAAGAAAGGAAAAGAAAAAAGAAAGCGAGTAAAGAAACACATTAATTCTGAATGAAGCTAACAACTGTTCAATTTATAAAGCTGAAAGTGACTTTACTCATAGGAAATTGGGCTTAAAATAATCATGATTAACATCTTTTGACACAGAAATAGAGCATACAGATTTACTTCCCCCAATGTAAGCAATTCCATAACACCTAGCTTATCTGTTTAATAATGTGCAGAAAAATCACCTTCATTATGTTTCACAAAATCTTCCATTTAAATGATCGTTCCAAGTTCAATGGGAGAGTTGCTGAAAATCTAGAATTCAAGTCATTTATGTCTTATAGAGTGACCAAGGCAGAAGATATACTTAACTGCTTCTGGGCACAAATACATTTCTTTCCCCTTGCTGTCCCCCTACGTCCCCCCCCCCCCCCCCCCCCCCCAAAAATAATGGTTCCATCTCTTACATAGCAAGCAAAAGCAGCTATAGTCTTCAGAACACAGCACAGTTGTCTGAGAAATGCTTCCCACTGCCGCCCCTTCCCTCATCCCGTCTCTGCGATCCTATCTTCAAGTTGTCTTTGGAGAAGATGGGGTTGGGCATAGGAAGCCCCCTTGCTCGAGAAGCTAGAAATGTCACCGTTGCCTTATTTCTGCTCTTCCATATAAAGGCATTTGCTGCCATCACTCAGGGTGTTTGAGAGAGAAATACTGTTCTGAATAATGACAACTTTTTTCCTGCCGTATGAATTAGAAGAAACAAAAACAGTTTCTAGCACTCTTCAATCATTAACCTGCCCAAGTGGCAGGTGTCTCTACCTCACAGTCACTACCTCTTTCTGTGGATACCAAGACACCCTACGAGGCAAATGCTGAGCCTGCCAGGTGATTTCAGTTAAATATCTCAATGTTAACAATCTACTGGATGCATATCTTGCCTATCTTGGTTAGAAAGACGTGACTTTTTCCAGGAAACTACTATACATGTTGATACATTTAAAAATTAGTTATTCATGCTGGCTGCCTGTCTTCCTTATGCCAGTATCCTACCTTTGTTTCCTTTACCAGATAGGACACCTGCAACTAAAGATGCAAGTGTGTGATATAAGAAAAGGAGGTGAAATTTAAATTAATCAATTAGGCTCTGAATAGCATCCCTAATATCAAATTTGCTAACACACAAAAAAAGTTTAAACGATCGGATGCTATGTAATTTTTAGATGATCTTTCACCAGATTTAACCTGCTCTAAATGGTAGCTGTACCATTCCTTAAAAGCCCTGCTTATAACTACTTGCCTTAAAGTGACGGGCTACAGAGTAAAATGATGGAGTGGGGGTTCTGGTCATCACAATTGGAACTACATTTGGGATTCTACAGAAATTCTATTTAAAGTCAAGACAGCTTTCTGATAAGGTGCTTCCTTACACTCATCCACGGCGGAGGTGATGGTCTCCTCTGGGTTCTCACAACTGCTGACAATGGCAACGGCACTAAACGACCTTCTTCTGACCGTGGTGTCTGACGTGCCAGATCCTCGGACCGGGGGGGCTTTGTCCATGTTGTGGAGCTGCTGGTCTTTCCAGTCTAGCTGTTTGGCACTGCAAAAGGGAGCATATACCTCAACGCTCCCCTCAAACTGTAAGCAGTTCACTTTGTAGTACTTTCTCTTCACTTCCAGGACGTCATTAAACCTATGGCCCCAGAGAATTTCTCGCGGAACATAGGAACTTCTGGATTGGTGGGAAGTGCCCGTGGAATCACCAGTGTAGATGAATGTCACCAAAATCTCAAAGTTATCTTTGGCCACCGCTTTTCGGTCAAGGGCATACAGAGGGCTCTCGTGGTCAATTTCATGAACAATAGTTACGGGCGTGACAAGGATGATCTGGTCGTTGACCAGCTTTAGGTCTTTGAATGCCATGGTCATTCGTCCCTCGCTGTCTTCTGTGTAGCGGAGAAGTTGGGCTCTCACTGTGCCTTCCACCACATGGTTTGGCCGGAAATCACCAATGCGCCACATGAGGCAAAGCTTCCCATCCCTCATGCCTATGAGGGCAAAATAGCTAAACCGAATGGTTTGGGCTCTCTTTCGAGCAGTCGCCATTTTGGCCAAGGCGGCTCCGATGATGAAGGTGTTTATGATGCAGCTCAGGATGGATTGAAGAATCACCATGAGCACTGCCACCGAGCATTCTTCGGTGACACAGCGGTAACCGTAACCTATGGTGGTCTGGGTCTCAAGGGAGAATAAAAACGCCCCTGTAAAGGAATGGACGTTGTCAACGCAAGGCGTGATGTCCGGATCATTTAACAGATCGCCATGATGAAAGGCAATTAGCCAAAAGATAGAGCCAAATATCAACCAGGAGAGAATATAAGATAAAGAAAATATTACAAACATATGGCGCCACTTGGTGTCTACAAGAGTAGTGAAAATGTCAACCACGTAGCTCCCCCATTCTCCAAAAATGTGCTTAAAGTACACGTTGCAGCTACCATCTTTGTGGAGCAGACGTCTTCTGGCTCTTCTCTTCTCAGCTAGGATGTGCTCTTGGGCATAGCCTGGGTATTTGGGGTCCACGTTTACAATCGGGTAGCTGCTGCCGTAATAGCTCATCCTTTCCTCTGTCCTTCTGGCATCCAGGTCGATTTTGTACAAGGAATGGTTCTGTTGCTATTTGTTGATTTAAGTTTTCAGTTAAAACCTGAAAAAAAAAAAAAAAAAAGAGAATTAAATATGCCTTAGCTTTTGCTTTTAATTCCCCTTTTTAGAGCAATTTGCCAAAGTTGAAGCAATTTCATGCCATCCGAAATGGCAAAGACTTCTTTTGAACAACAGAGACACTCAGTATTGATTACTCATTTCAGCTTAGAATTCAACTCAGTCATTATAGGAGCAAAATATGCAATTAGAGAAAATAACATTTTTATATATGCAAAAGGCTTGGGCAAACACTATGATTATCCCAAATGAAGCCTCACTACCTTTCCTGACCTGACATAAACCAAAGTCTTGTTTTTAAAGACTCTTCTGGCATGGGGGTGCTTAGAACAAAAAGCAATCTTTAATGTTGAAAGGCAAAATAGAATCCAGATATTTGTCTAGCAGGGTTAGAAGCCTTCTAACTGTTGAAGTCAGATGGATTTTCTAAGAAGGATGCTAGGAAGGGTCGCCCCCTTCCCGCTGACATGTAACTTACATACTGAATGCCGCAGACCCTCCCCTTCAGCGCCGGCCGTGTCCTCTCTTTCTTCCCAGGAAGTTTCTCTTCCTCGTGTACTTCCCAAGACAGAACAGAACTGACAGCGCCACTCGCTCAGATTCAAGTCCTTTCCCCTAGCTCCTTTAGTTTTAAGAGGGCAAAAAAATGTTCTTAACCCCAGAGGAGTTTTGAAAAAAAAAAAAAAAAACCCACAAAAACACACCCAGGTAAGCTTTCAATAAGGTATAAAATTGCTTTTGCTTTTGTCTCATGACAGCATCCTTTTTTTTTTCTTTTTGGACACTGCCATCTCTTCTCTTTCCCTCTGAATAGAAGCCGAAAATTTGCCAAAGTTCTAATCTCGTTTCCCTCTTAAAGGGAGCATACTACAATTAGCCCCTTCTCTCCAGCTCTGCAGTATTCTTGATTCTTTCACAGCCATCCAGAGGCAAAATCATTTTTTCACCCTCCGAATTCAATCTTGAAAAGATCAAGGCAGAACATACAATTCCTCGTGCTTTTATCATCCCTCGAATAGGCCTGTGGTTTTCCCAGCTCAAGTCTGAAAATAAGTTTTAAAAAGTCAATGTTAAGTGGTCTTGAGTTATTTCTATGCAAAAAAAAAAAAAAAAAGTCACTGTAGCCCAGTGGTTTCGTAATTATTAGAATATGCTTACCACACACCCTGCCTCTGCTAGATGAGGGAAGGAAGGATAAGGAGGAGAAAAGAGGTCCCACGAAAGGATCCAGCCCACGCTGCAGAGAAACTCGTCCAAGTCAATCCCGCGGCTGACCTCGAGACCCACCCCCCTTTGAAACTGACCACCGCGGAAGTTAATCACAAAGCTCTCATCCGACACCTTCCCTGAAAAGGGGAGGAAAGGGTTAATTTCCTAACAGTCAATAGGAATCACTTTTCTTCTTCTCCAGGGATCAGGCCCACTTCACAATAAACACTTTGTTTGATGGACCACAGCAAGGATGAACTCTGCTTTCAGCCAAAAAAACCCTGGAAGGCCTGTGCAAGTTTCTCTCCGTCCATCCACACGCCCCCGCCACTCTGCCCACTAGACCTGCAGATTTGCTTTGACTAGTTACATCTCCACCTTGGTCCTCAGCCGGGTTCTGGAGGCGATGGTTGTATAATTTCAGGATGTGGCCCCGGGCTGACAAAATGCTTACCGGAATGTCGGATGTTAAATGGTTCCACGAATTTGGCCCACAACATGTATCATTCTTGTAGGTTCCTGTCCCATTTGTCATCCAATGACCCTTGACAACAACAAGAAGCTGCTCAAGGTTTCTGGGTCTTCATTCTCTCACCCGACCGTTGGAGGCATGAGAATGGGTCCTATTATAATCAAAGGCCCATATGATTTCAAATTAAAAAGTAGATTTCGAGATAGAATTGTTTCCTTGTTAAATGTTCCCAACCTTGTTCCTTAAAGGGAACGGCACACACTGTGGGAGTCTGAGAATAAGAAAGTGCAGTTCATAAATCAAGAGCTACTGTGTGACTCTGCTCTTTTCTGCTGCCAGAAATAAAAAAGAAAGGTTTCTATTTGAAATGGCATGCAGTGTGAATTCCGGTGGTGCCAACAACTGTTATAAACAAACCATTTTAAAAACACCTTCAACGTTATGCTAATTGGGGAACGGATTTTCAATTAATAGAAGCCGTTAATGGAGCAAACTTGAGGATGTGGAAAGTCTATTTCTGAATAGTGTAATAGATTCAGGGATACACCTTATGGCTGTGAGAATTCTGCCCTAAACCCACCATGCCCTGTGTCCCCACCATGGCCCACCACGTTGAATTGATCATCCATTCATTTCAACTTATCCAGACAAAAGCTTTCAGAATCTGCTCTAGTGCAGACCCTTGATTGATCTTTGATTTTTTTTAAAAGATTTTATGTATTTGTCAGACAGAGATCACAAGTAGGCAGAGAGGCAGGCAGAGAGAGAGTAGGGGAAGCAGACTCCCTGCTGAGCGGAGAGCCTGATGCGGGGCTGGATCCCGGGACCCTGAGATCATGACCTGAGCTGAAGGCCGAGGCTTTAACCCACTGAGCCACCCAGGAACCCTGATTTTTTATTTTTCCAACCAGGTAAATGATACACTTTTGAAAAGATGATGGTCTTTAAGCTAAAGGCCGGATTTTAACCAAACTAATTGTATCAAGTCTTAATCATTTCTCAGATTACCCAATGAGCAAAGAATTTTATGGACACTCTTTTGTCAAAATGACTAGACAAACTATTTATTAATCTGTTTCATACATTGTGTTCATTTGTACACTATTCCCCCTGTTTTCTTTTCTTTTTCTTTGGTTTTTTTTTTTTTAGATTTTATTTATTTATTTGACAGAGAGGGAGAGATCACAAGTAGGCAGAGAGGCAGGGTGGGGGTGCGGAAGCAGGCTCCCCGCCGAGCAGAGAGTCCGATGTGGGGCTCCATCCCAGGACCCTGAGATCATGACCTGAGCCGAAGGCAGAGGCTTTAACCCACTGAGCCACCCAGGCACCCCTTCCCCTTGTTTTCTAGTAAATGACAGAGAAGACTGGCCAATTGCATGGACATTCTGTGTGTAACATTGGTGTTACTTAGAATTAAAACCTGGCTTTCCAAACACCTTTCCATGCTTTCATACTCATCTTGTCACTTCCCATTCCATCCCAAAAAAGCATTTGCGACCTTCCTCCTTCTGCATTTCTCTTTGCATGCTGTTCTCCTTACCCTCTAGAAACTGATAGTGGCTATTTTGTTGGGGATAAAACTCCTTTTTTTATTAAAAATGGGAATCTGAGCACCGCAATGACAAAATCGTGGAATATAAAGTGCGGAAGGAAATGCAGAATCTGCAGTTCCCCTTTGTACCAGCTTCAAAGTATTCTGCAGGTGGTTAATGGCCAAGGCAGAAAAAAGACCGTGACTTTGTTACCATGATAAGGAGTTCTAATATACAGGTGGCTAGAGTGAGGGGAGAGGCAGGGTCAGCATGGTGCGTCATTTCCCGAGATCTCATTGTACTAACTTCAGACATTAAAAAAATATATATCAAAGCTTCTTAATCGACTTGCACTGGTGGGACCTGCTTTTAGTCCTCTAGATCTTTGTATGGATTCAAGGAGAAACCTGTACCGATTTAGCATGTTTCCAACGGGCTACACACGACAGAGTATTTTCAGCAAAACAAGTGACCAACCTGAGTATCTGTCCTCATTTCTCAGTATGGGAAGTGCCTTAGTCAGACTCACCCATTCGGCAGCAAACCTTCTGTCATTTGCCTATATCCTCTCAAATTCAGCTCTTTACTGAGCAGAATACTCTCGCGGGTAATTCTTCAAACTAAAACTTTTCGTTAGCACGTTGAAGGTACAACAAAATGGCTAAAACTTTAGAATCCCATGTCAGCTTTAAAAATAAAATCCAATCTTGTCTCTAGCATCTGCTTACTATAAATATATTAATAGGGATACGAATTGTCTGCGTAATTTGAGACACACCACAAATAATGCTCTAAATACCTCTGGTGAAACTCAATTATTCATGCCCAGGGCCTGTGATATTAACAAGTATCATCTTTAGCATGTCGCTGATTTACATGAAGTCCTCAGGAATCAAGTTACTTTCCTGGCGACCATGAGATGAGATAAATTGCAGTGGACACTTGAGACCTGAGGAAGCAGAGTGTAGAAAGGATGGCCTAGATTCTGTGTGCTGGTCATTGTCTTTGGGGACTGGCTTGGGAGCAGTTCTGTGGTTCGTGAAGGGGCCTGAGCAGGGGGTGGCTGGTGGGCAGTAGTGAGAGGACATGTCATCAGATGGCACTCGTGGGTGGGCCCTGGTTGCTAAGGAGGAAAGAAAGAGGGGTTTTAATGGGATGGGACAGAACCCAAACAAGTTGGGGTTATTTTGCTCCAAACCTGTCCCACAACTTATTGTCTTGGAATTAAGCCTGAGCCTTGTGTTGCCTGGAATCGTCATAAAGAGACTCAGACACAGTTAGGTGGAGCTCTTCCTTCAGCCACCGACCACCTGCTTCACTCAGAGCCCACTAGATGCTGCCCAGACATCTGCAAATAGACCCTGTCTCCCGCATGGCAAGCAGTGTCTCCTTTGTTGACATTCTGTGGTGAGCTTGTGTTTCTTCTCAGCTACTCAGAGCAGGTCTCTGGTTAAGCTACAGCCTTTGACCTTTCTGTTCTTTTCTCCCTCTAGTCTCCAACTCTGGTCCAAGTCCTCAGTGACAAAAACTTTTATGTCTTTCCTGATATAATTCTATAATTTCTCCTGAAGCAGTTTAAGAAAGTTTTGTGCGAGGGTGCCCGGGTGGCTCAGTGCAGGTTAAGAGTCTGACTCCTGATTTCCAGCTCAGGTCCTGATCCTTGGGTTGTGAGATCAAGCCCCACATCGGGCTCCGAGCCGAGCGTGGAGCCTGCTTAAGAATTTTCCTCTCCCTCTCCCCCTGTCCCTCCCTCTCTCTAATTAAAAAAAAAAAAAAAAAAAAAAAAATTCTGTGCCAGTTTATGATAGGGAAGGGACTCTCAACTATATTAACAATTGAACTGAATCCAGAGCTGGGAAGGAGAAGAAGAAATCTGGTTTTACAGCATTGCAAGTAACTATCTGGAGAGCCTCTTTCTAGCTCATTTTTTTTTCTTAAGTAATATCTACATCCTAATCATAAATCTTGCTGCATCCCAAAAGATGCTGTGTTTTATAAAGAAGTAGGAAAAAAGTAGAGGCTGGGAGTATGTCTCCCCATTTTTCTGGTATGTCAAGATCATACCAAAGTAATAAGAATTATAATTCTACATTATCCTACCTTAAAAACAAATTGCCTTCAGAAGCAATTGTCTGAAATAAAACGTGTTTGGGTCTTGCAGAGAAATCAGGAATTGGGAGGCAGATTCCAGTTCCAGGGCTGCCCCCATCATCCTGAGTGGCTTAGGAAAGTAACTCTTCTCTGAACCTCAGTGTCCTCATGCCTGATACAGGGATAAGAGTACCTATGTTACTGAGTGACAGTGAGTCTGAGTGAGATAAGGACCGGGAAGCCATCTTTCACTGGGCCAAGATCATAGTAATTATTCAAGAATTGTTGCATGAATCAGAATCCTCCATGGGCGGTTTCCCCCCTCTATAAAATACCAGAGCATCTGCTTGTACCCTGTCAAAGAGCTCTCCACTTGCACGACACAAGACTGACAAAGTGGCTCCCAGTAGGCATATCTATTTAAGCTCAGGGATGGCACCACTGTTTCCTACCACTAAAGCAGGTGGCCCAGTTCTCTGCCTCTCCACTAGCTCCCCAAAGCTCTAGGGACCAGATCATTTTGCTTTCCTTTTCACAACTTTTACCAAATGGGAAATCCCCTATTCCTTGTCCTTAACACACACACACACACACACACACACACACACACACATTGTTATACACATGCTTTCGACTCATTTTTTAAAATGTATTGCTTAAAAAGAAATTGTATCACTCTTTCTTCTGAGCAACCAAGCTAAAGGAAACAAGCCCGACAAGCTTGGCAAAGTTACCAGGTTAGAGAAATTCACAGGATGGTTATCATGTTTATTCTTTGTCTTAAGTGGTATGGGCACGTTTTACGAAGATGGTTCTGAAGGTTTCTCTTGTTCTTATCATGATCATCAGCCCATCCCGGTCTTGGCTGGGAGCCAGCCTGAGTTGCTCAGAACTTACTTTGAGCTGTATCTGGGTTGGTTGCAGAAGCTGGATATCATGAGATCTTATGTCCTTTTAAAGATCACAGTTCAATTTCCTCCTGGTGCAGAAGGTTCCCCAGGGATTTCTAAAGCTCTCCAATGAGAATTCGTTGCTAACTGTTTTCATTCTTGTTTTGTTTAGTCATCTATTTATTTATTTATTTATTTATTTAAATTGAGCCCCTACTGTGTTCCAGAGTCATCCACTTTAGAGAATTAGTAAGAGTCCTACCTCTGTGGAACGTGTCTCTGTGGGCTGTGGAAATGAGGCATTAACTCAGAGAATGGCTGGAGGGAGGAGGGAGGTTGCCTTCTGGGCAGGGCAATCAGAGAGCCTTTGGTAAAGGACTTGATCTCTAAGTGAGAGCAGGCTCTTCACTGTTCCTGCCTGTGGTCATCGGTAAACATGTTCTCAACTCGCCTTGTTCTCTGTCCCATTTTGTTTGTTTGAGACACAGCCACTATCTAGATGTTACTATCTCCCTATTTCCAGGTGTAGTCTGACAGCTGCGCCCTTTGTTCTAAGCTAATTGTAAGGCCTGGTTCTCACAAGAACCTATCATTACAGGAATTCATCTGCATTTTATCATTTGAAATCAGGCTTCCCTGATCAGGTAAAAACCTGGTTTTACCTGGTCTACATAACACCCTTCCAACTCATCTCTTGCCGCTTGCATCCAGAGCCATGGTTCTGACCCGAGATGTAACCGAAGATGTAACCTTCCTGCTACCGAAGATGCCATCCCAGCTCCCTATCATGGTTGGTCCTGCATTAGCGTTGTTAAAGGACAAAAGTACAGAGATCGAAGACTTGGATTCTAGTCATGGTTATACCACATCTCAACTGCATCCCACAAATATCTTTCAGCCTCATTTATTTATTTTAAAACATAGGGACAGTGCTTGACCCTCTTAAAACCTTTTGGTAAGGAATGAAAGGCATAATATAAACGAGTACCCCACCAGCACCTTGCAAACTGCCCTTATTTATAGCCTCTGTTGAACCCCTGTCTAACCCTTAACTTGAATACATAGTTCTCCTCTGTTTCTTGCCATAGCTTATAATACTGAGCCTTTATCTAGTCTGGGAGAGATGGCTGTCTGAGCTACAATCTGAGAAATGAATACAAGTTAACCAAGTAAGAAGAAAGAGAAAAAGAGTTTCCCAGGCAGAGGAACAGCATTTGCAAAGGCCAGGTGACTCAAGGATGCATAGGGCGTGCTTTCCAAAGAACTGAATTCGGGCCATGGGGGACGGGGGTGGGGTGGGTAGAGAGTCAATGCTAGGAAGAGAGAGACAGAACGTAAATCAGTAACCTGGGAGGGAGAATTTAAGATTTGGGTCTTTTTCCCAAGAGCAATAAAAGCAATCAAAGCACCTTTACCAAGAGCACTGCATTACATTTCCATTTTTATAAAGACCACTCTGGCGACCCAGTGGAAGATCAGTTGGAGAAATTTAAAAGCCGACGCGGGGAGCGGCCCAGGAAGGCATTTCAAAGATCAAGAAAGAGACGATGCCGGCCAGGATTAGGAAGATGCAATGGAAGTGGAAGAAGCCACTTCGCACCGATGTGTTTCTTCACCTGCTCCTGGAGCAGAGTCACATGACCTTGGAGGGACCAATCAGAACTTCGCAAGCAAGACGGCCTCTTGCGGCAGGGATGCAGGGATGCAGGATGCCGGATGCCGGAGCCTGTCTTTTCCAGGCAGATACACGGAGTCAAGAGGCTACTGGTGTGGCAGGGCATCTACGTTGCTCCAGAGAAGGGCCCAAGTCACAGCTCTAGGGGAGGTAGTTCCCGAGATAAGATTTCCATTTCGTCCTGCCCCTTGCTTCTGCTCCTATCAGGTTTTCTCTTTTCTCCCTTACTTTGATGTTATGAGTTACCTGTTACCTTTCCAATAATATTTTTGTCTGCTTGTGATACCCAGGGATAGTTTTCATCACTTGAAAGAGGGAAAATTCAGTTAAAATTCAGTTTTATTGGCATTTTATTTTCTATTTTTTTTTAAAGATTTTATTTATTTATTTGACAGAGAGAAATCACAAGTAGACGGAGAGGCAGGCAGAGAGAAAGAGAGGGAAGCAGGCTCCCTACTGAGCAGAGAGCCCGATGTGGGACTCGATCCCAGGACCCTAAGATCATGACCTGAGCTGAAGGCAGTGGCTTAACCCACTGAGCCACCCAGGCACCCCAATTTTTTAAAATATTTTATTTATTTATTTGATAGACATCACAGGTAGGCAGGGAGGCAGGCAGAGAGAGGAAGAAGAAGGCTCCTTGCTGAGCAAGAGCCTGATGCAGGGCTCCATCCCAGGACCCTGGGATCACAACCTGAGCTGAAGGCAGAAGCTTTAACCCACTGAATCATCCAGGCACCCCTTCACTGGCATTTTAAAAACCTCTCCCAGATGCAAGCGTATGGTCTGGTCATCACATAACCCAGCGGCAAGTCCTGTGGGCTCACCTTCAAGGCATATCTTAAATCTGATCACGTCTCCTGGTAGTCAAAGCCCCCATGTCTTCAGTGGACCCCTAAGAGATCTTCTTTTTCTGCCCTTGTTGTACTTCAATATACCCTTTTTAAAAATAAAACCGAAACATGTCACTCTCCTGCTTAAAACCCTCCAGCATCTTCCCAGTCTTCTTAGGGCAATTAGAAGAATTTGCGTAATCTGTATTGTATACAGAGCAGCTACCTCTGATCTTGCCCACCTCTAGAAATTACCTCCTACCATTCCCCTTCCACTCTTCACTCTCTAGCATCACTGTGTCTCCCTCTTTCACTAACACAAAGGTCCAAAAATTATAGTGTAAGGGTGAAACCCGGCTCACTGGTCACTTCCATAAAGTTTTATTGGAACACAACATTCAGATGATGATTTATAAAATTGTCTGCAGCTACTTACTGTCACAATACCACTGCAGACTTGAATGGTAGCAACAGAAACAATGTGGCCCACAAGGCCAAAATATTTGGGATCTGACTCTTTACAGAAAAAAATAATCCACTAAATTCCACTCTCATGAACAAGGCTTTTCCTGCCTCAGGACCTTTGTACTTCCTTTTCTGCCCATGTGGCTTCTTATCATCCCTGAAGTCTCCTCTTCAATGTCACCTTTTCAGAGACGCCATGTCTGATGAGGAGTTAAGCGAAAATCCTCCCCCATGTCCTTATTTTCTGAATCATAAACATGATTTTCATTTCAAAATGTTTGCCATGCCTGGATGATGACTTGTTTGTTGGCTGGACGACCCCACGGAATAGATGACAGCTTCCACGAAGAAAGATCCCCTTGCCTTCTTCACCACTATATCCCCAGCACCAGAGAAACACGTGGATTTCAGGTACTCACTAAATAGACATTGAAGGAATGAGCTAATACATCCTTAACTGAGATTTTCATTACAGTAAAAGAATCAGTAAAAGAATTTAACAATCCCTAAAATTGTTAAAACATCAATGCTGACAGTTCTGCAAACATCAGCTCTCGGTTCCTTCCATTAACCTTGTCTCTCCCCTGTCCTAGCCACCAGTTCACACATAGTTTAAAAAAAAAAAAATACTGTTTACTTCAGGTTAGTAGCTTCCCTACTAGAATGATAATTCCTGTAATCATGCTGCAGAACTCTGGAAATCTGGAGTTGGGAAGGAAAATGAGCTTGGCACTAAGAAGTATTTTGTAAAGTTTATTAAAGCAACAACTGAATTATTAGCCATGTGGTACTCCCAACACTGATACATGTAATTATATTGTCATGTTAAAGATATGCTCAAATATAATATATATCGTACTATTTAATTTGAGCTATTTCTGGAGGTAAGTCGGCATGAAGTGACAATAGTCTAGGGGTTTGTTACAGCCTCTGATCCAAAAACTCCATTTGTGGCAGTTTGTCCTAAAGAAATTCTCTTGGATGAGCATAGTGATGGTTACTAGTGTAACTAATTTGTACCAATATTTGTAGTAGCAAATTTTGGCCCTGACCTCACCGTCTAATAAGTGTAGGATTGTTTCATAGGTAATGGTACAATCAGAACATTACTCGTTACTTTTAACATAGTAGTTAAAAGTACGGGAGTAGAATGAGAAACAACTTGAAACATGTCGTCAGGTGGAAAAAAAATAAAACAGGACTAAAACAAAACAAAACAAAACAAAAACAGCTTGCATTATATATATATATATATATATATATATATATATATATGTATTTTTTTTTTTTTAAATAACAGAATGCTACATGACAGAATGTCAACTGTGGCTCTCTATTTGGTCTGATATTTTTTGCTCTTCCTTTTTCTTCTTTTTCCTTATTTATATTTTACAGTGAACATGCGCTGCTTTAGCAAAGAGGAAAAAACAGGTAATTTCAGTTGGTACCAATTCTGAGTCTCCACAAAGGGAAAGCAAACCAATAGCAATCTAAAAGCATTTATTAGGGCCTTTAAAAGGCAACTATAAATAGCCCAGAGAGGCAGACAGTCCTACAGACGTTTAAAGTCAGACATGGATGCTGTAATTTTTGCTGGAACAATTCACAGAAACAGATATAGTGACATTTAATTCATCTAAGTAAAACCAGATCTCATTTAAAACAAGGGGGGGGGTGTTGGGGATGGAGAGGGAATCGGGTCCGATTTGGCCACTGGAGACCAATTGCAGACTTCATGAAAGCACTTGGTAACAAATCAGGGATACATAAAGCAGAGTTAAAATTAAACAGGGATCAGATGCAATCCTTCTTCTCAGTGCCCCTCTTTCTCCCTTCCCCATTCCAAAACATATTAAACTGTTAATGCCTTCATTTCTTGGCTGGCTATCCCAAAGTCTGTTTTAGGCATCTTTCTTTTATCTTCATATTTTCAATAACTTTGGAAAGAAAATGTTCTTTTCTTTTTTTTTTTTTTTTTTTTTAAAGATTTTTTTTTTTGACAGAGAGAAATCACAAGTAGACAGAGAGGCAGGCAGAGAGAGAGAGAGAGAGGGAAGCAGGCTCCCTGCTGAGCAGAGAGCCCGATGCGGGACTCGATCCCAGGACCCTGAGATCATGACCTGAGCCGAAGGCAGCGGCTTAACCCACTGAGCCACCCAGGCGCCCCTGGAAAGAAAATGTTAAAAGTTGTGCTATTTTGCAACTTCACTACTTTCAGACCCATGTTGTTAGATTTTAAGACCCAGGGAAATGGTCCTTTGAAATGGGTGGATTGGTAGAAATAAATAAAATCTTTAAAAAAAAAAAAAAAAAAAAAGAAATGGGTGGATTGGAGAAGGAGGGTCAGATGTTTGTGATGTAGATTTGCCTCATAGGTGGCCCTAGCCAGTTCTTAATAATTCATTTTCATGAACTCCAAAACGTCATTAAGACACCTTGCCAAGCAATACAGTACAGTAGTGTTTCTTGAAGTGTTGTCTACCACCAACCCAATGGGAAAATTCTAGGAGAGCACGTTACACCTGCAACCATTGTGCTTCAACACAATAATTTTGATCCCTTCACCGCCCCCCCCCCCAGCCCCAGCTGATTCCTATATATCTTTTTTTTTAATATTTTATTTATTTATTTGACAGAGATCACAAGTAGGCAGAAAGGCAGGCGGGGCGGGGCGGGGGGGGGGGAGCAGGCTCCCCGCTGAGCAGAGATCCTGATGTGGGGCTCGATCCCAGGACCCTGGGATCATGACCTGAGCTGAAGGCAGAGGCTTTAACCCACTGAGCCACCCAGGTGCTCCAAAGATATTATTTATTTATTTGACATAGAGAGATCACAAGTAGGCAGAGAGACAGAGAGAGAGACAGAGACGTGTGCAAAAGTTACTCAACTCAGCTTTCAGACTTAGCCGAGAGCCCAATGCGGGGCTCAATCCCAGGACCCTGGGATCATGACCCGAGCCGAAGGCAGAGGCTTTAACCTACTGAGCCACCCAGGCGCCCCCCTATTTATCTTCAAGATAGAGATCTACTACCTTAGAGTTTCAAGAATGGAGACACTGAGATGGAGTTCAGATATCTGTTTAATCTTTAGTGAGACTAGGTACGTGTGCAAAAGTTACTCAAACTCTTTGAGCCATGATTTGCCCATCTGAAAATTGCAAATCATACAACTTCCATGAAGATTAAAGGAAGCTGTGTCCCCAAGTCTCCTTTCATAGTGTTGGTGCTTAATACGTATTTAATTTCAGTGCTTCTAGTTATGACTACAGTCCATTGAAGTACAGATCTAAATGATGAGAGAGAGGCTGCCATTTTCTTTAACCATAAATTATTAGACGGGCAATTTCCCAGACTTGTTTAAAAGTTCCCTTCTAGCATCTGATTGTCTGGACATAACCTTTAGGGAGGCATGGCAGAGCTGCCCAGAGAAGCCACAAGTATCATTAGGAATAGGAGTCATTATGGACTAGTGACCCACCTCGCTTTCTAAATGGTTCGGGAGCTGCTTTGGTTGAACCTAGCTGGGCATTCCAAAACAAAAGTCATCTATGAAAAACATAAGTGCCATGATTTTTTACCTTCTTCAAGTTTGGTATTTATGGTATTCCAAAAGAAAACCTAGTCCTATCTCTGCTGGCATTTTCCCATTTGGGGTAAACTGCCTTCAAATTGTCCTCTTTGGCAATTTACAGAGAATCTATCGATTGTCCTATTCAGTCTTCTGGGAATCACTGAACTGATACATATGATTTGCCAGACTGGGAACGGCCTGAATAGTGTCTACAAGGTCTTTACCCTTTAAATAATCGACTGTCTTTCTACCTTAAACTGTCAAAATGAAAACTCAGGACATCTTCATTGAGGAGGAAAATAAAGCAACTGTTATTGGCTGTTATCTCAATTTCCACTGTCCCTTGTGGATACAGATACATTGAGAAAAGGTCTTTAAAATGCAAGACAAAAGAATTCCCTGGGAAGATTCAGTTAGATAGCCTATTAAGGCAGTACCTTAAGCTTGGTGTTGCCTATCACAAGAGATTCGCTTTCTATTCTGTGTCTTTTCAAGGGCACTTGACAAAAAAGCATTGCCACTTACTGCAGATAATAGAAGATTTAAGTAGCTGATGGAAGTTAGAGCATTTGATAGACTCTTAAATTTCTATGTATGTCAGTTTTCATATTTTCTCCACAAGTTATAGTTCTGTCTCTACTACAGTGTTATAGAAGCAGAATGAATCATCCTACCCTGAGTTGGAAGATTTGATTCTATTATCTGTGAATGCCTATGCAAACAGAAGTGACCCCCATTAGTAATAGTTCTCTTAAAAAGAGACGTGATTTTATTCCAAGTCTATTTTTCTTGATGGGCACTAGGGAGCTCATTGTGGGACATGCTAAGATATTTGAACCTTCATTGTAAGAGACTGTTTAATTTAGCTAAACTATACTAATGCCTGTAATGAGCTAGGGGAAAAAAAATCGTGGAAACAAGTTTTGTGTATTCTTCAGTTCGGTTAACATTCAGCTATATCTGAGGCATTGTGAGGGCTATTATGAGCAGTTTGAGGATGGTTACTGCCCTGAAGGAGCCTCCATCATGCCCAGTATACCACAGATATCTGGTCAACCCACGGGAGCGCGGAAGTATCTGTGGTAGAATAACAAAGTGGCATTATGCTGTAGATCCAAAAGAAATGTGGTTGGGTTTGTGACCTTCCCAGCCTCTAACATGCAAAGGGGCTTCTCCAGCATTTCACTTTTGTGGTTAATTTTTGACTTTCTAAGCTAATGAAGGGAGATGTTGCTATAGATAAGTCACAGGAGGAAAGCAATGAGAAATCGATTTGCATTTGGCTTTGAATAAATCATATGCTCTGGAAAGAATGCCCCATTTCTGTACTTTGCAGGCTATTAAAATGATTTTTCTGTTCCCTAAATTCAAGCTATCAGACTGGCAGGATGTAATCAAGGGGAACATTCTGGGCAGCTGAGCAAAAGGCAGTTTAGGAATTTTTATCTTTAATTTCTTGGGCTAATTCATCCAGCAGATAATCTGCCTATGGAAATTTAAGTGGTGCTTGGCTTGAACAAATAGATTTCCCACATCCAAATCCAAATTCACTCTTTGCCAAAAATGTACACAGCATAGCTATATGTAAGAAGGTTTCCAATGTGTTTTGAAAATTCAACAATTTTTAGCTACTGATTTTATCAAAAATTATTCATGTAATTTTAATTGTAGCCAACATGGTCTCCTTTTATTTGAGACTGATTGGAGGAGGGGGTGGAAATGAATGCTTTCTCTGGTAATATAATTACCTTTTGCTTCAACTTCTTAAAAATGCCACTTTGCACCCATGTCTGGTAGATAACATTTACAAAAAACTCATTCAACAGATGAGTCTTGGCAGTACTGCAGAAATTTAAAATCTTAATGGAAAGAATATGCTATGAACTAAAATAGCTTTTTCCATTCATAGACTTTAGGAGCAGAGGAAGACATACTGGGTTTTTAACTGAGAAATGTAAACATCATTGGCATTTGAACTTCCAAATTTCATGTAACTTTGTAGAGAGACAAATTGGATGCCCTCATTGAAAAAAAAAAAAAAATTACAAACCAATCCTCAAAGGCGGATTTTCAACAACTTGTGAATAGCCTCATGCCAGCTTCCATATCCACAAACATTTAAGAAAGGAAACATAATAGGCTGAGGGAGTATTTGTCCTGTTAGTCATTCATAGTTGGCTAAATGGCACTAAAATCTCGTGAAAACCAAAGGCCCCACCCCTTCCTCTCCACCACCACCAACGCAGAACTTCCCCTTGGGTCTTGGGTTCTTGGACCCAGGCTTGCCTTGGCAACACAAGATCTATGCCTGTGTCATCAAGCAATACTGATCTCCACTGGCTCTTCCCAGCAGTGCCATTCATGCCTTCTATCCTGGTCATCTGAATCAAAGAACACTCTTCGTATGGAAACAACACATTGGGATTTGTGGTCTTGCCCATGTGTCAGCGTATTTCCCTCATCCCTTTCCCCAAGGAGATTTTACTGTCAGTTCAGTAGACCAACACTAATAAAAATCTCAGGTATCTAAACAGGGATGGCCAGGAAGTCAGAGGACCACCAAGGAGCTCAGTGTGGTGCCACCTTGAAGGTCCAGCCAATAAGCAATTTGTGATGCTAATCGAGGGTTCTCTGTGTACTTTCCACCTCTACTTTTAATGACATCTTCCCTTCAGTCCTGCTGGATCTTTTCTTAAGAGGTCTCAAAGCTGTCATCCGAGTCCTCCGTTCATCCTAACAAACATCTCCAAAAGCAAGTTTTATTGTATCCTTTGTTTTGTAAATTAACAAACTAAGACTTAGAGCAATGAGGATGTTGACTAAACAAGTAGGCTTCAGCCCAGGGCTCCAGAACCAGGTTATAAGTGGTGCATAAAGGCGAATGTCATGCTCTTGGGTGTGCATGTTTTTTTGTCTCTAAGGCTCAAGCCAGATCTTCTAAAATCAGGGAGATTGTGTACTATTCCTGAAGGTCCAAACACCAGGGTTGTAGGGAAACATTTCAGCATCTGTGGTTGTTTTTAAGCTTTCCTGAGATGTATCTACCCACTCTACAGATAAGATCAGCCCTTGATGTGCACTCCAGGATACCAAGATAATCCCACCTCATCGAACCATTAAGAAGTGTCAGCAAGGAAGGAGACCAAAGGAAATTCAGAGCTGGAGTGGGGGGTTGTTGGGGAATGCTGTCAATGAGAGCTTATTGGGCGCTGCCTTTTCATGGAGAGGAATGTTTCCAATTGTGAGATTACACCGTCCGTGGGTGGGCTTGTTGGCTTTGGACGCCCAATGGAATGAAGCCAGTGTTTGAACACAAAGGGAAAAACAATCCAGTGTGGATGATGTCACAGAGCATCCTGAGGAAAGCAGCAAGGATAACGCTTCCTACTGCTTGGATCCAAAGAACACAGATTAGTTCGGTATGAATTCCTTGTGCAGCCAGTAGCTTGGCTGTTATGGAGGGCTCCGTCCTAATCATAAAGTCTCAGCCCTGGAGAGGAGGGTGTGTGGGTGTCAGTCTGGTTCCTGATCTGTGAGTTAGAAAATCAGTTCTCCCACCTCCCCTGCACACACGCTCTTGATTGTTTACGAATCCCTCTAAGAAGGAAAAGGCCATTTCCACTGGGAAAGACAGGACACGGGCTTACTCTCCTCAAGGACACTTTCAAACTCTGATCAGAGATCTGCCTTCTCATAGAGTAATGGTGATTATTAGATATGGGAGGATGGGTGTCGAGAAGAGGGACCCAAAACAAAAGGGGCTTTTTGTAGAGGCAGACAACAGTAAAATTAAGAGACATTCATGCCCTAACCAATGACTGAGGACAGTCTATTTGTTAGGTCAAATCAGAGATGAAAGAAGATCTATGTATTGTAAATATTTTTACATTGTCTGTGTATTTTTGATATCTTATCTTAAAAAGAAAACCAAACCAAACCAAAACAACACAACATTCTGGCTGACTAGGGAGAGACTTCCCCTCCCAGGGCTAGGGAATTCTTCCAACTAACAAAAGACCCAGCCTGGAACATGCTTCTGATTATAAAAACCAACTGATGCACAGCCCTATCTCTTCCATCTGGCCCGTCCATTCAAGGAGGCAATATTCTTCTGCCTTCATTATCCCACGGCCAGGTATCGAGCTGTCAAACTCCCATAGCCACAAGCCCACCAAAATTATTTACACTAGCCAAGCCTAACCTATGCGTCCTGTCCTGCCTGGCCTTTCCCGCACAAATCCCTATAAAGGTCATGGCTTCGACACTCCCCTCGCTCCTGTCTTCTATCTTCTGACCACCCTGGCATCTTTCTCTTGTGGTCCTGTGCTATGCACTGAGCCTCCTGTCTTGAGGGCCTGTGAGAAGAATGTATTACCCATTATAGGCCAGAGAGTTTAGGTAGAAGTAGCACCTTCCACTATGGAGAGGTATCTTGTAACATTGTAGGTGAACGATAGCATATCCTGAGTCTTCTGTCTTGAGGGTATTGGCCAACGTTGACCAAGCAGCTGGTGGTAGAGTACAGCTGCCATAGCTTCTTGCTCTCAGTATGTGTGGGTCTAGGAGGCTACAAGGGTCACCTTGAATGGCTGTGAGCACTAACTTAGGGAGAAGATGGAAGGATCCTTCCAAGTATCAAATCAGATACATGCAGATCTAGGTAATACAATGGCCAGACTATTAAGGTCAAAGTTAAAGACTTAGGATTGCCACTGGAGTGGGGCACAGGCTGTGCTTGGAGGCAAACCCAGGTATGCAATTGCAGAAGGACACAGTTTAGCTGAGCTGCTGGAGGAGAGTAAAGAGAGAAAAGAATTACAGTTAATCACTTATCAGCCACCAACGGAGGGGCCAAGGGACAATAAGGAAGGGAACAAACAGAAGTGGGGAATTTAAGAGAAGTGAGACAAGGCAGCAGGTACGGGTTCCCGCAGGCAAGCATGGCATATTAAAGAGGGAATGCCCAAAGTCACTGGGCTCTAGGTGGGGAGCCGGGGTTCAGGATCTGGACTCCAGACTGAGAAAGGATGAGGGTCAGATACAACCCTTAGCCTGAAAAGAAAGACATCTTAAGTGCCAGGCACTCTATGTCCATGTATCTGTTTTAATTTTTTCCCAAATTCTGACAACCAGTTATCAGCATCAACCCCATGGTAAGGATGCAGAGTTAAAGCTGAACTAGTTCAGTAGCCCCATCCAGGGTCACACAGAGAATAAATGTTGGGGGAAAAAAAGACTACAAGAGATTCATCACATTCTACTACTCAAGTTTGAAACCTTAATGAGAAGAGGAGCTATTAGAAACAGAATCAGGATGAAAGTGGATCTCTGGACCTGATCACAGGGGAAAAAAAGGAAATTCAGTCACTACAGTTGGGCACAAGTTCAGGGCAGAGCTAACTGTAAGAGATACTGGGTAAGTCCCATAAGGTGTGTTCCAGAACCCCTTAGGTGCTTTATGGATTGACCCATCTCAAAACCCGGAGCAGAGGGACCCTCATGTAGGGTCAATGCCTTTAGCTCTAGAGATCAAAGTAATTCACAGCATGGATATATAAGCAAATGATTTCCTTCAAAGCTGATCTGTCTCAAGCCCAGAAGGTCAGCAAGAGGTGAGCAGTAGGAAAGATTAAATGAGCTTAAAAACATATCTCTTCCAGAAAATCAAGAGAAAGATGCAAAGAAAATAGTTTCACCCACACAGAATTTCTAGTGAAAGTTGTCAAAGTTTCTTCCACTGGAGACAATTCATACCTGCAATGTGATGTTCAACTCTGGATATCTTCCTCCTTAGAAGTCACTATCAAGGTAAGATGTGGAGCACAGCAGGAAGTGGAAAAGAAGAAAACATCAAAGAAATATAATAGAGTCATGTGTTCAAAACCTTTGCTGAGTACCAACTATATTCCTGTATGTGAACTAATTGTACTGAGGTCATCACATGCCTCTGCTCCAAGAAGCTCATAGGCTGAATTTCAGAGATGGGACATCTCTATTCATCAGGAGAGAAAGACATTTGCTGTGTGATGCCACAGAAGGTAGGGTGGGGGTCTGGGTGTGGGATGGACAGGGAAGTAAATTTAATACCTGCATCGAGAAGAATATTTTTATTGTTAGTATCTCTAATAATTGAGTGACGATTAGGACTCTCAGGGCACTTGGGTGGCTCATGGGTTAAGCCTCTGCTTTCAGCTCAGGTCATGATCTCAGGGTCCTGGGATCGAGCCCTGCATTGGGCTCTCTGCTCAGCAGGGAACCTATTTCTCCCTCTCTCTCTGCCTGCCTCTCTGCTTATTTGTGATCTCTCTCTCTCTGCCAAATAAATAAATAAAATCTTAAAAAAAAAAAAAAGATTAGGACTCTCTACTCAGAATTTGGATGACAGCTTAAAGAATAGACAGACATTTTCTGAACTTGTTAGGAAGTTTCAACCATGTAACTCTTAAGATCTCTTGCTCAAAGATTTAAGGATTTTTGTGTCGTGTTTCATTAACTAGTAAATAGCATCTACTCCAAATCTATAAGGTGAATTGTAATGAAAGACTGGCCAAGAGGATTAAAAATAAAGTGTCTGAAAGAACTCATTGTCTCATTAAAGTAAACACACTTGAGTCGTCTGATTTTTTAAAATTCTTATAAGCCGTATTGTCACAGAAATAGGAAAGATCATACTGAGATTTTTTTGTTGCACTTTTTAAAAAATTTTCGCTGATCTGTTTTTATTTTCATTTTGTATTTCTGTGCATGCCCTAAACTAAACACACACACACAAACACACACACACACACACACAGCCTCAGCCTGGATCATGGGATTTTTCTTAGTAAAAAAAATAGAGAAACCCAGGGCAATGGTTGACAGGGAAGTTTCCAAGGGCAGGAGATGCCTCTGGATCAGTTCACCCTTGTGCTCCAAGATGCCCCTGAGTCCTACTGTGAGATTGGGCAGGCGGTCTCTTATAGGTGAACCAAACTCAGGTTCTGATGGTCTGGTCTCAGAAAGGCCTTATCAGGTTCCTATCACAATCTATCATTCCAGATACATTATTTATTTAATGGAAACAAAGTAGTGCCTTTGCCTTAATCTGTTAGATTTGACTACTGGAGTCAGACTGATTTCTCTTTGCATCTCATCTCTACCACGTACCTAGCTGAATTCAGAGTAGTTATTTTCTGTCTTTGATCTCCTCCTTTTAAAAAGGGTAATTCAGAGAATTAAATCAGATAGCATTGCCAACGAGTAGGTGTCCCATAATGTCAGGAGTTTTCACCCGGAGCTTAGCACTTGGACAAACTAGGAACTTTGCCTCAGCTGATTTGAAGCTACTCCTGCTACCATGACAGAGACAGAAGTTTTGATTGCAAGAGATCAAAATGTGAAGTGACTGATTTGTCTTCATTAAACTAGCTCTACACAAAAGTACATCCTGGGCCCTCACTCTCTTGTTGACTTTCATCACCCATCGTGCCGGCCCAACATATCTTCCCTGACCTGCCCCACATCACTGGGCTGCAGAAACTCGGCTCCTCAAAGAGGTGAGGCCCAGGGCTAGAATGCGGATGTCTGAATGTTCAATACTGCTGGTCAGAAAACCAAGTCAGAAGCAGGTGGAGGCTGGTATACCTTTGACAATGCAACAGTAACCTATCTTCCGTATGACAAAATTGCAATCAGCCGGACTTCTCTCAAGCCTGAAAACCGGAGGATATGCTCCTTGGAGTGAAGTCATTTGAGATATTACTGTGAGCTTAGTTTTTAATCCACGATCATGTCCACATCAGTTTCCCCCCCTCTAACACAGAGCCAGTATCCATTGTCTCCACGTAGCTTGTGCTCACGGGGTGCCAGATACCCTATCAAATGAGACTCAGTGATATCTCAGAGACAGACCTTATTACAGGTGTCTGAAAAGGAGGCAGAGAGAAGCTAGGTAACTCAGGAAGGTCGTGCTTCTGATAAGCAGCCAATTTGGGCTCTACCTGCAGGATCATGGGCTTTTAGGACCTCTGGGGATATTATCCCTAGCTCCTAAACTCTCAGCATTATGTCAAGGCTCATTAAAATCAAAGAAAGAGCAGGAAAAGGGGCTTTTAAAAGAAAAGTTTCAGGAGTTTCATCAATAAGGCATGTTTATGTGCCATGGCCATGCACCTCTGCAATCTTGGAATTTCCAGGTAGATGACTTGTATTATCTCAGCCTCTGCTCCTTCGCCTGGCCAAATGGGATGCCGAAGGCACGGAATGGAACAGATGGCTCTTTACTGCATAGCGACGGTACAGACTGCAAATCGAAAGACAACAAGGAGTCGAAGAAAACCTTAAAAAGTTAGAAGGCTCAGGGGTTTTGTACCTCATCAGACTTAACAGCTTGAGAAGATTATCATGTACTGGAGTTAACTTTTAGCAGCTTTTTTTTTCTCCTAGCACGACTTTCCAGTATTTCCGTCTCTATTTTTAGCGGTAAGGACGCAATGAATTACAAATCAAAGACAGCATGTTTTAACACGGTCTTTCAAATTCTTGATGCCACTTTGTTGTCACTTTGAAACAGTAGAAGGGTGACAGACACCTTCAAAAAAGAGGGTTTTATGAATGATTGTTTCCACCGGAGGTTAAAGACTCATCCTTTTCCATGTCGCCCCCCCCCCCCCCCCCCCCACCCAACCCCCGGCAACAAGTAATGTTCAGCTGGCTAAGTCATCATGCTTTCAGTCTCTCTCTCTCCCCGAACGTTACTTCCCTTCACTGATCTATAAATGGCACTCACATTCTTAATCTGTTCGGTGCAGCTCTCCCCAGAGATTATATGAGAGAAAGAAAGACTATTCCCTGCCATAGATGGTAGGGCATTTAAGAGCCAAAGGAAGCACCCTTCAGGTGCCTATTAGCAGGCATACATGCAAGCAAGAATGAGCTCAAGATCAGACAAGCAATTCATTGAGACTTGGATCATTCTGTAACCCGCTAAATGGTCTTACCTTAGTTCCAGATAATGAAGTTCAGACCCAAACCTGGTGTCCTTTTCATCTCAGAGCACTGCAACTATGCATCCCAGGCTCCTTTCTCATTGCTCCTTCCTGCCCCCTCTGAAGCTGTCAGCACCTACCACCATGGAGATGAGAAACCCCACAGGAGAATCTCATCCTTCTTTGCTTTTCCGGACACATTCACCACACACAAAGGCCAGTGAGTTCTCAGCTTCACTCTAGTGAATCAACACTTTCTTTAACTGGTTCCCATGCCTACACGTAGTAGACAGTCTTGCCAATGGCAGCTTACAGAATACAAGCATCGAGAAGGAATAGCCTTCCTCCCTGCCCATCTACATCTTTGTCTTGTGATCAGACCATTGTGACCTTATTCAACAACAAGGATCTCCCCAAATCGCAAAGTGGCCACAAAGGACCCCCTAAACTTCTTACTGTTCCAGAAGGCTGGATTTTCTCTTACTCACACCTCCCGGACTCGTACAACTTCTTCCAAGTATGTTCTTCTTAGCTGTAGGTGCTCTATTATCGCCGTAAAGATTTTTCTGTGCAAACACACACCCTGTCTATGTAATCCTATACCTAAGGCAAACAGCATCTTGCCCAACATCATTGCATTTGGGTTCCAGGAAAATGTGTGCCCCTAGATGACCACTGACAACCTCAGTAGTGGTTCCAAAGCTAGAGTTTAAATCTCTTTCTGAGAAACTGGTTTTGTTTTCTGGCTTGTTTGCTTGCTTCTTCTAAGTCTGGGATCAGGGAGGGAACACATTTCTTACTCGATGCCCATTTTTATCTATCGAGACGTCTTAACATTTGGAATGAACTGGTCATAAAAATGTGGACATACATAAGTAATTAAGCAAATACTGGTGCCATTTACTGGGATAATGGAACTGGGAGAGAAGGGATTTAGAAGTTGAGGTATTCTTGTGATAACTGGATATTCTCTCTGGCAACCCAGTGAAAATGTCAGGTAGACAATATAATACTCTGGAATTGAGGGGAGAGGTCTAGAAGTAGAGGTTGTCAGTACATATATAGTATGTACTTATTCATAAAATCATGAACATAGGTGAGACCAGACAGGCAGTGAAAATAGTTAGAAAAGAGAGGAATGACAGTGATTAAGCTCTTGGGCAACCCAAGCTGGGGTTAGGAAGATGAGGAAGATCCTATAAAGAGGACCAAGAAGGTGAACTGATTGAAGTTGAAAGAAAACCTCCAGAAGGGGTATGAAGTAAAGGAAGTATGATAAGGAAAAGGGAGTTATCTGTGTCACAGATTAATGATGGGTCAGGAGGAGAAGGAAGAGTTGACCACTGGTTGTGGCAACATGATATCACTGGTGACTGATGAAAGATGTCTCAATAGCGTCCTAGAATCAGATGCTTGATGAGTCCAGGAACAGGTAGGAACAGGGTGGGAAGGAGTGGAAACCATATGTATCCCATTTGTAGGGATCCCTGCTGTCAAATGGAGTAGGAAAATGCTTGAAGGATGGGAAGAGATATAGGGAGCAGCAAGGATTTATTTTTCAGAGAAAGAGTTTCTGCTTTCTTTTATTTTAATATGGGAGATGTTATGATTTGTCACTTAAGATGTCGCCAACTTACTGATTTTTTAAATAAAGTACATGTCCTACAATTAGTTCTCTGTGTTGTTTCCATTACAAATAAGTACTTTCAGAAGATTTGAAGAAGGTGTCTTGTTTGACCTCATAGTTTCATTTCAAAATCATAGGGAGAGAATAGAATACTATTATTGGATTTACAACTAGGTCTGCTCTGTGCATGATGTATTACTAAACGCCAGTTTCAACTAACTGGGTGAAAAATGAATAATCAACTCTTTTCTCTCAATATTTTTCTCTCCTATTTCTCTCCTACATTATGTAAAATACTTCACTTAATTTCAACTGAAATACAACTGTTTTTATAATTGTGTAACATGATATAATCTACAGGAAATATAAAACCCACATTAATAACCTAACATTGATCTACAACTTAATCACAGCTACATCCTCAACTATTCACTCACCTAGAACATTACTTGATATATAGTTTATGCTTAACACTTGTTTCTTTAAAAAAATTGAACGGGGACACCTGGGTGACTCAGTCAGTTAATCGTCTGCCTTTGGCTTGAGTCATGATCCCAGGGTCCTGGAATGGAGCCCTTCATTGGGCTCCTGGCTCATCAGGGAGCCTGCTTCTCCCTCTGCCTGCCCCTACCCCTGCTTGTGCGTGCGCTTGCTCTCTCTCTCTCTCTCTCTGTCAAGTAAATAAATAAAATCTTAAAAAATTAAATCTTCTTCTAAGAAGTGGCATTTATACATCATGGAATATTACTCAGCTACAAAAAAGAACAAAGCTTTTCCATTTGTAATGACGTGGATGGAGCTGGAGAGGATAATGCTAAGCAAAATAAGTCAGCCAGAGAAAGAGAAATACCATAAATTCCACTCATATGTGGAATTTAAGAAACAAAACCAATGAACAAAGGGGATAAAAAAAAGAAAGAGAGAGGGAAACCAAGAAAGAGACTCTTAAATGTGAGAACAGACTGGTAGTTACCAGAGGGGGGGTGGGTGGGTGGGGGGATGGGGGGAAATAGGTGATGGAGATGAAGGAGGGGACTGGCTGGGATGAGCACCAGGTGTTCTAGGCACGTGTTCAATCCCTTTGTCCCCCTGAAGCTAATATTGGACTGTACGTTAACTAACTGGAATTTAAGTAAAAACTTTTTAAAAAATGAATGGAATTCATTGCTCTTATAACCGTTTTCTGTAAGAGTCACATTTAAGACTAAATTATGAATCTGTGTCCTTTATAAACCATTCAGCCTTCTGAGAGAATAAAATATAAGACATATAAATTGAGTCTACTTAATCTGACAGACTGATATATTAATAATGATAGATTTAATTTTATATGCATATAGCTTTTATAACTTTTATGGTACTACTGAGGAGGTGCATAAAATGTCCTCAACAGAATCATTGTAAATGTACAGAATATCCTAGACCTGGGTTTCTCAGTCTTCACATTTGAGCCAGATAATTCTTTGTTGTGGGAGGATGTTCTGTGCCTACAGGGTGTTTGGCAACATCCCTCCATTTTGTCCACTAGACTCCAACCCCTGATGTAACAGTCAAAAATGTGTCCATTGTCAGATGTCCCTTGGGGGGGAAAATCACCTCACCTCCAGGTTGAGCGTCACTGTTCTAGACTCAAAGAGCTCAGTAGACAAGTTTTGTTCTTCATTAATGGAATCCATAGTAGAATAATGGACTCAAAAATTGGGAATGTAATTTCTATCATAAAATATAACAAATGTGAATTCCTTAAGGAGAAGGTACATGGGTAAAATGTGTGTAAAAGGTTATAGTGTTTTGAACATCGACTTTCACAGAACCTGTGCATATGTAGGTTCATAAGAAGAAAGATGGGCTTCAGAAGAATGGGTAGGGATAAAACACATTTCCATGGAAGGATGACTGCCAACCTTGGGTTTCAGAGAATCATATTAAGGTTGACTTAGTTCTTATCTTTACAGTAAGAGATGACATCCTAAGAGCTGAGATTTATAACCCTGTTGATTAGAAGATATCTCTAGCTACTTTATTAGGCACTCGTCCCTCAGTGCTCTCATCTATAAAAGATAATAGAAGAATCTTTCATGTAGCTCTCAGCAGGTAGAAACGAATGAGTATTGGAGAGGCACTTAAGAAATATCAGGCAGTAATATTTGCCATTTCTGTGCTGTTACATAACAGTCCAATTGGTAGACTGTGAAGAGAGATTCATGTGGTTTGGTAGATCAGAGTACAGGTTTCTTGTTGGCAAGAAGTCAAAAAAAATACGGAAAGCATTGGAGGAAACTGCATCGCTGAAGGGATGGGCAGAATCATTTGTGGTAAGCTTAGAGGTGTGTAAATGAAAGGCCTAGGAGAAAACCCCCACAAACGATTCTTACGATAATCCATATGATAATCTACCTGACTAATTCAGGGAAGTCACCATCTGAGATAGGGAAAAAATAGTCTGACTTCTATGTGGTACAGTATAGTAGGTACAATAGAGTAGGTAAGGGGTAGAACTGTTTATTTTAACCTGGTTTTCCGTACCCAGTGGACAATTTTGGGTAGTTTCCTGTAACCTCAGCCCCTGCTGAAACCATGCCTTCAGAGAGACCCAAACAACCTTCACAGGTGCCATTTTTGCTGGCCTAAGGGCTTCCCGTTATCCTAACCCTGGCTACTATAGGGTACAGAGAAAGTACTCGAAGTCCCCGCTACTCACCGGTGTGTTCCTCTCCCACTGCTTATGGCAGGCTCTCCCACTATTTCTGATACTCAAATTATTTGACACTCATTGACTTATGTTCTTCTCTTTGGTCAAACTGTGCTGACGTAGAGTATCCTAGTCGAGTTTTGGAATCAGAAATAAATCTGTGTAAGACGGTGAGCATGTATTTCCTCTCAAATTAGTGGTAATTATTTAATTTTCCAACTGAACATGAGGTTTCATAAGCTTTCTGTTTGGGGTTAATTTTTTTTTTTTTTTAATTCAAAGGAATTATTTTCCCAGCTGATTGTTGTACTAATTACAAAACACACGTTACCAAGCAAAGACCCCCTTGGAAATTGCCAAAATAGACGTCTGAGTCACATGCCGTGAGAGGAGGCTTCAACTCAAAATATGAATCCTCAAGAGAGCATTAACACAACAAGACATCATTTCTTGAGTTTTTCTACCAGATCCCCTGGAGCTGACCCTGTATCTCTGAATATTGTCATTGACAAGGAGCTCACTGAGCCCTCATTTGTTCTGTTCCTGTTTTAAGATGAGTCAAGCCACCAATGAGGAATTCCTTCCTTAAACTCAGATAAAATGTCTCCCCTTAGCTTTCACAAGGCTTTCCTGTCCTCCTGTTGTGCCTCTGAAAAACAAGTCTTGTACTACTTCCGACAGCAAATTCTTCAGACAATGTCAGATAGAAATCTTCCATTTGTTTCTTCCTACCTCAGTCTTCGCTTTTTCCAGTGAAAAAATCTCCAAAGCCACCAACTATTTCTGGTTTGCACGGTGTGTATTTAATTTGTCACTCCTGAAAGCGTAAAAGGTGGAGACAAACGCTAAAATGACCAGTCACTAAGACAACAGGGGTCAACCAGGACTGCAGAGATATTTAGTCAACTTATTTATAAGCAACGATGGGCTGGCAAATTTTAATAGGGCTCTCTGAGGAAAACAAAGGACTGCCCAGTAGAGTTTACCAACTTCCGTAGTGTAAATGCTCTAACTGCGGTTGATTTCAAGTGACCAATGTGATGTCTCAGAAGGTGAGGTTGATAAGGGGTTCCTGGGTCTCCTCCTGGGCTGGTAGGAACTGCTCACCCAGAGTGCTGTAAGATAAGCTCGGCTTTCATATCTGTTCAATGTTCTGGTTGTTCTCCTCTGAAGGTCTCTTTTAACACATGATATATTTTTAATTCATAATTACCGAGGTGATGTTTGACCAGCCCAGAGTCAGTCCAGATTCCACTCAAAACTCTACTTCAAAGGTCCAATTCCCTCAAAATTCAACGTCAAACTGTCAATGAATGGGGGAAGTACACCATGTCACAGAGAAACCCTCTAGTCTCTAATATTTGGATCAGAAAAGAAAAACTAGTATCTCCACTGAAAATAAAATCAACTGCAAAATTGATATATTAGGGGTACCTTCTCATTAAATTATATACACCACTTAGCAATTATTATATACCACTAAGCTTAAGTATAGGTACCACTAAGTTGTGTGTGTGTTTTTAATGGAATGGAAAACTGCATTAAAAATAACTGCAGGAGGGATACTGCAAAACGTGATTTAAAGTTTTAAATGTTTCCATATAATTCAGCAAGCATGTATCAAGTCCTTATTGTACATTAAAGAAAACTATAAATATTCGACTTAAAATTCCACAATGAGGGGCACCTAGGTGGCTCCACCGGGTAAGCATCTTACTCTTGATTTTGGCTCGGGTCATGCTCTCAGGGCCGTGAGATGGAGCCCCACATCGGGCTCTGCACCGGGCCTGGAGCCTGCTTAACATTCTCTCTCTCCCTTTGCCACTCCCCAACCTCTAAAAAAAATCCAAAACAACCACAAACAAACGAACAAAACAAAACCCCCCAAATTCCACAGTGAATAAATTTGTTTTCTTGTTTAGCCGTTTTCACTCTTGGATAGGCTCCTACTTCCTTTAAAGCCACGGATATGTTTGTTTTTGTTCTCCAGTGAATCCGCTCTGCAGTAGGGACTCCTGAGTCCCGTTTCCCCAAGGGTGTAATCTCCACCCTTACTCTATTCATACCGCATGCAACTGGTTGAGACAAACTGTGTTAGCGCTGAATAAGCATTCGCAGGAAAAATAAAAATGCTTCTTTGGCTCCATCCTGGATGTAGGATGGCGAGACGCATGAGAAAGACAGAGCTGGGGTGGTGAGCAGTACCCGGTAAGTCAGGTTGAAGAATGTTGCTTGTTCTAAGGAAGAATTAAAGGCTTCTGATCGAGGGAGTAAGCCAATCTGATTAGCACTTAGAGAAGATATTCTGGCGGTGCTGGTGGGAATGGATTGGCCAGACATCTGATAGGGGAGGCAGGAAGAGAGGTATTGCGTAACCCAGGGAACTACAGCAAAGGGAACAGATCGGAGAGATCTTTGGGAGTCTGAATCTACAAGGATCTGAAATCCACTGGGGAAAAGACAGGGAAAGGAGGAGCTCCCTCGTGGAAGGATGGGGAACAGTCAGGGATGCGCCCAGGGAAAGAACGCAGATGCGGTTGGAATCAAGCCTCCAGGCTGGGTTGCAACAGGTTTGTGACTTTATCCTCTGGTTAGATAAAGAGACCGTGGGGCGAGGAGACAGAATAAAGAGATTGAAGGAGAATGGAGAACATTTGAATCAGCCACGGCAGGGAAGTTGAGACATAGATGATGTGGGGCTGCACCAAGGGCCCCTTCCTTAGTGACATTACATCAAGGATCTATGAGCGTACCTGTACTGTGAGAAAGTGTTCCGGATGTCCCCAATAGGTCATCCCACTTCCCTCGAATGACCTGGCCTCTAATTTCTTTCTTCCCTATTTTTTTTTTAAGATTTTATTTATTTGTTTGACAGAGAGAGACACTGTGAGAGAAGAAACACAAGCAGCAGGGGTGGGAGAGGGAGAAGGCGGCTTCCCACCGAGCAGGGAGCCTGATGCAGGGCTTGATCCCAGGACCCTGGCATGATGACCTGAGCCAAAGGCAGATGCTTTACGACTGAGCCACTCAGGCACCCCCTGTTCCTCTAATTTCTAATGAAAACTACCATACATAACAAAAGCTTCATGACTGAAGAATTTTAACAAGGTAAATCATTCCAGTCTTTATTTCCAGATTGACTACTAAATGGCTTTTGTGACAAAAACAGTGAAATTCCCACAAGTATTTACTCTGAAAACGTTGGCTGGAGACCCCCCCGATCTCCACCCCAAACAAATCCCGGACATAAGCGAGGAGACAGGAACACTGAGGCGACACAATCCACGCGGTCCTTCTGAGGAACTCCGAAATTCAGTCAAGGACCAAACCCCATGAGGTCATGTCTCATTTGGGATTAAATGGTTAACTCTGATTCTGTGATTATATTAAGAAAAACACACACAAAGTGCCCAAGAGTTTTTCCTTTGCTTGATTCAGAAATTAAATGTGCTCATGGCATGTCTGTAAAATGAACATTTCAGTGTCAGGTGTTTTCTTTGACTGTAATAGAATGTAGACGAGAAGAGAGGATGCGCTACCTTCTTCGGCAAGCTGTGCCGTGTGCCTTACAGCACCTCCAGAGTTAACCAATTTTATTTTATTTTATTTTATTTTATTTTAATTCATTTATTTGACACACAGAGAGAGATCCCAAGTAGGCAGAGAGGCAGGCAGAGAGAGAGGAGGAAGCAGGCTCCCCGCTGAGCAGAGAGCCTGATGCGGGCCTCAATCCCAGAACCCCAGGATCATGACCTGAGCTGAAGGCAGAGGCTTTAACCCACTGAGTCACCCAGGCACCCCAAGAGTTAACCAATTTTAAATGTAGTTTTGTCTACACTCTAAGAAACAAAGTTGATACCCAAAAATCTTAACCAAACTCACTAGCTGTTACTAGCTCAACCAGCAGAGGCCATTGAGAAGGCAAAGGTCAAAACATCCTTGATTGCCTCAGGCCAAGTCAGTCCAGCTCTGAGAGGCTTGGTTTTTAATGCAGCAGAAGGTGTACATCAGCTGAATTATGAAGACGACTGCCTTCACTCTCCATATGAGGTCATGCATATATTGTCTTGTAACAGTGCTTATCTGATATGTAACACAATTGGAAAACTGAGCAAGTCGCCAGCAATTTCTAAATCTTGGCTTGAAATAGTCCGTGTTGAGGCCCCTGGATGGCTCAATTAAGTGTCCAACTCTTGATTTCAGCTCAGGTCATGATCTCAGGGTCCTGGGATTGAGCCCCACATCAGGCATCCTGCTCTGGGGGGGAGTCCAGTCATCTCCCTCTCCCTTGGGCACATCCCACCTCACACTCGTGCTCTCTCTCTCTCTCTCTAAAATAAATAAATAACTCTTTAAAAAAAAAGAAATGTTCTATGTTGTCACATAAGCTATAAAGAAGATTGTTCATTGGAACTATGAACATCTATTTTGAATAATAATGGCTCTCACTTATTAATACATATTACATACTGGGATTTCGGTAACTGTTTTACAAAAATTCTGTTTTAATTCTTGTGCAACCCATAGGATATAGGTGCTAAAATCATTAGCAATTCTTAAATAAGCCAACCTAGACTTAAGTATGGTAAAAGACTCTCCTCAAAGTCACAGGATGAATGACATTTATTGGTAGGATTTGAATTGAAATCTTGTAATATCAAAGATCACATGCTTTTCAGCTAATCAAGGCAAAAATTGACCTTCTCAAAGACAGAGAGCCAATTTGATCCCACCACAGGAAGTGTCCATTACACCTGACCGGTTCCACAGAGAAAAGAACCACATGAACCAGACTGTACGCAAGAGACTCACAAGCAGTGAGATGTTTGCTGTAATGACTTAGAAGTAAGAGTGAATAATACAAATGCCAGACCATCACAGATCTGAGCTAAGTTGAAGGAATCTTGATTTAAGCATGAACCAATTCTAATCATTTTTCTGGTTGTCCGATTATTGGCACTATACTCAATATCCAGTGGCCCTAAATGGTTTACCAGACTTGGGTATAGCTCATCTTGCCATTTAAAGGTTTCTATACAGAAATTATAATAAATATTACAGAAATAAACAAAGATTACCCAAATGACAATCAAGCAGGGGGTACCATTCAGGGGCTGCGATAGCAAGGCAGTCAGCCATCACTTGTGTTTGACAGAGACTCAAAGAGAGGCAAAAGATCAGGGAAGCTTTATAGTGAAAATGGAAAAAAAAGATATGATCAGAGGTTACTGACGAGGGAAGCTAGAATCAGGTTAACTAGAAGCAAGACATTCTCTGTGATTAGTTTGGGAAGCAAGTTTTGCTTTCTCTGGTTTGGTTCTAAGAAGCAGGGGGAAAGATTGGGATGTTGGAAGTCAATAACCAAGTCTAGACCATTTGGGGCTCACCGATCCAAAGATGGTGGTTTTTCACCGGCTATTTGTTACAAAGGCTATGGGTCACAGCTGTATTATCATCCATGGTCTTGGCCATTATCGCTTTGTATACCCAGCCTCCAAAACAAGCACCACAACATGGTGATACATGAAAGGTGGGACAAGCTACTTTAACCAAAATATAGATTCTTGAAACTCTAGCCTCCACACCAATACTTGTAAATTGGTTCATTTCTGATTAAAACTCCCAAAGTAAAGTATTCAAACTCCTCCATTATAGGACTCAAAAAAATAAAAAATGCATTTGATCACTCTTTTTTTTTTTTTTAAGGACTGCTGGGCTTTCTTAGAAATCTAATTATCTATTAGCTAAATATTAATGCTGGGTTGATGTAAATATAATAAAATCTCCTCCGTCTTAATAAAAACTATTGTAACAAATACCCAGTGATGATGGTTTTTCTATGGAGAAATTGGATGACCTTGTAGTATAGAATCTTGAGGACAACACTTCCTGCCATCTCTCAGAACTGGTAAACTCTAGCATGTTGATACATCATGTTCTTAGACACATGGTATTTTACCTACTTTGTTTTACTTTAAATGGGACTCTAGGGATATCCGGGTGGCTCAGTCCTTAAGCATCTGCCTTCAGCTCAGATCATGATCCCAGGGTCCTGGGATCAAGCACCGCATCGGGCTCCCCGCTCTGTGGGAAGCCTGCTTCTCCTTTTCCTACTCCCCCTGCTTGTGTTCCCTCTCTCGCTGTGTCTCTCCCTATGAAATAAATAAATAAAATCTTTTTAAAAAAGTGACTCTATTTTAACAGTCCAAAATTATTTTAAACCTTGGTGGTGGAGGGGGACAGTGTATAATAAATTTCAGCCTTGATAAATCTACTGAATCAAATCTGTTTTAGCCACAAAAAGGAAGGTAGACGTATTTTACCACTTTCCCTACCTTTTCTCCATGCTCTTCTGTGGCTTCTTACATCGTTGGGTGGTAGAGTGTACTGGATGGGTGTTGGGACTTGACCATTTTGCCAGCCCATGCTTTCAGTCTAGATGGTGACTACTCATACAGTCAGTACACACTTTTCCTAATTGTTAGCCATGCGAGTTCTTTGGATTTTTGCGACTCTTTCAAAGTCACAAATGCCAACACTCACCTATCAACAGTCTTGGCAGCTTGTTGATGCTTTCTTTCCCAGAAGGATTTATTTGATAGTCTCACCCACACACACACACCCTCCACTGTTTGAAAATATTGTAATTACTGCCCTGAAAATAAAGACCAAAAGACAGGCTTAGCCAAAAGAGCTGAGTCTGTTATTCCATGCAGACATGACTTAAAGGTTACTTTTATTTTCACTTTGATTTTTCCAAAGCCTTAAGTAAATGCAAATGTGACTATTGTTATTTCTCTTTAGGCTAGGAAATCTGGAAAATATAGAGGAAGCTTCAGGACATACGGCTGTCTGGGGCGCAAGAGAAATGATGGAAGAAAATCTGAGTCATGAGTTCTTGCGTCAATACCCATATCCTTATTTTCTCCATGTTTATAGGGTAACTATTTCTGAGAATCCTTCACGTCTTTCATCTTTCCTCAATCTACAGTGGTTTGTTCCTTTTATTTTCCCTCTTCATTTGGCCTTTCTTTTCCTCTCTATGAGATACCTTCTGCCATTTTGTTCATCACCAGCATTAAGGTGGCCTGCTTACCGACAAAAATTCAAATTCTCATCATCATAGCAAATGACAAAGGAGCAGTCAGGCCGTGCCCCTTCAAGAAGGGAAAGATTCAAAACAATAAGTGGAAAAATAAATGCTTCCATCTAATATTCTCTAACCATTTTATAATGGCTGACAGAAGCAAAAGGCACGATAACAGAAAGAATGGCAAGAGAAGGAAAGGAAGGTCATCCTTCATGGCAGTGTGCTTTCAGCGTGTTTCTGAGGAAAGCGTGGAGTCTCTCCATTTTTGCCATCCTTGTCTGGTATGGGTTCGACTGAGTTCTCCCAGAAAGACATGTTGAAGTCCTCACCTCTGGCACCTGGAAATAGGGTCTTCACAGATGTAATCAAATTAAAAGGAGGTCATTAGTTTAGGTCCTCGTCCAGTATGACTGGTGTTGTCCACCCAGAGAGAAGAGTAGCAGGTGAAAACAGAGGTAGAGGTTGGTGTGCCATTGCCAGAAGCAAGGAGCCTTGGGCTACCAGAAGTTGAAGAGGGAAACAGGATCCTCCTCCCGAGGCTGTGGTAGGAGAGTAACCTCGATTTCAGACTCTGGGCTTCCCAAACTTTGAGAGAAGACATTTCTGTTTTAAACCACCCATTTACAGCAGCCTGAAGAAACTAATGCAACACCCATACTTGCATTTGAAAGGTGATTTCACACCTTCTAGAATTTTCTCCCATCTGCTCCTTTGTCTCTGAGGGATCTTCTACTACCTTTGCATCAATGGACTAGTAAATAGTTCTGTCATTTCCAACCATAAAGCCAGCTGCCTCACAGAAAGCCAAAGTCCAAGTTTGTTTAGATACTGAGCTCACTCTCTGGTTGTGACATATCACATTCCCAAGAGGAGATGGAAATCTTAAAAAGTTGCTCTTCAACTTTCCCTGCCATCAAGAGATCGCTGGCTGTCTATTTCCTGGGGTGGGGAGGCGGGGTTGAGTCTGCTTATGGAGTTGATTTCATAATTTTGAACAGACAGGCTAAAGGGAGCAAGCACATTTTGGGAAGACATTATTTAAGTAATTTTGATTCTATATGAAAACAAAGACTCATAAAACAATAAAAACTAAATCCAGAATAGGAGTACCCTGCTGGGTTTCACCTAAGTGTTCTTTTAAATAGCTACATTAGCATTCTGTTATTTATGAGGTAGACCAAATTTTAGATTTTTTAGTATTGTAGAATGCCTGTTTTCCTGGCCTCTGAATGAGGCTCTGCTTAAACAGTACAAGTGACCAGTCCTCCCCCAACTGCCTCAGATGAACCCTCACCCAGGCCCCCAGAGTATATTTTACACATTAACATTACTCATTGTACAGGTCTGTGCACCCAGACCTGTACAAATTAAATGTAAATATTATATGAAAAAGTAAAAGAAGAGAGTAGTGTCTCTTCATGGGATAGATCAGGAGGATTTGAGAGTATAGGCTAAAATCAAGCAAAAAGGCCCTTCTGTAATCTTACAAAGAAAGCCCTGTGTGGGCAACAGCAAGAAAATGAAAACCCACCTGGAGTAATATAACAAAGAAGCAGGCCAGCAACCAACAGAACAGATAAAATCAGAACATCAAAAAGAGGGGTGTGTGTGCCTGTGTGTTGGGGGGATAGAGTGAGGTGCCTCGGGGAAGGAAGGCTCCAAATAAAATAACTAACTTAATGTAACTTGTCTACAGTGGATCCTATCAAGGAGAAAATTCTATTCTGTATCCCGTCTCAGCCTCACTTTTCTCTTCTTTGCCTCAAATGAGCAAATGAGCTATTTGCCAGGCCTTTCCCTGCTTCCACGATTCAGACTAGGTAACAGGCTGTTCACCAAGGTATGATTTCTAAGGCATCATGCCCCTCCACAAGAAGTTCGCAAGCTATTTAGAAGACAAGATGTAAGAAACGGAAAATGACGACTTGAATCGTAGTCTCATTTCGGTCTTGCTTTGGTTGACCGTCCAGTGAGGGGGGACAGGGTCATGGATGAAGGTCAAGTGAGTAGAAGAGGAAACAGTCAAAGGAGGGCGGGCTCCGAGTTGGTTCAATTCAAATTCATGTGTCAGGTGTCATGCAAAAGGTGGATTTGTCTAGAAGTCTGAAAGACATGCGGGATAAGAAAGAGTCGAATAGGAGAGGACTGAAGTTCTCCAGATGGGAGCACGGGACGCAGCATTTTTATAAAGCGAGAAACCTGGATTCATAAAAGAGAAGTAGTCGCTGAGAACAGGAAAACATTACGTTGGGCCCCTAAATGGCAAAGCTTTAATCTGCTTGGATAGAGACCTTGAATGTTTTTGTTTGTTTGTTTGTTTGTTTTAGTAGCCATATATCTCTTTATTTTTTTATAAGATTTTATTTATTTATTTGACAGACAGAGATCACAAGCAGGCAGAGAGGCAGGCAGAGAGAGAGGGGGGAAACAGGCTCCCTACCAAGCAGGGAGCCAGACACTGGGCTAGATCCCAGGGCCCTGAGATCATGACCCGAGCCAAAGGCAGAGGCTTAACCCACTGAGCCACCCAGGTACCCCATTAGCCATATATCTCTTAAAGAACATTTCTGAGGGTGCCTGAGTGGCTCAGTGGTTAAGCATCTGACTCTTGATTTTGGTTCAAGTCATGATCTCAGGGTCATGGGACGGAGCCCTGTGTCAGGCTCTGTGCTCACCCGGGAGTCATCCTGGGATTTTCTCTCCCTCTCCCTCTCCCTCTGCCCCTCCCTGTACCTGCTCCTGCACGTTCTCTCTTTCTCTAGGAAAAAGTATTTCTGAACAAGGTTTTGGTCATGTTTCTGACAATGCAGGCAATGAGGAATGGATGACCCTTCCATTATTCAGGTGTTGTGTTTGACCAACTTTGCAAAATTATACCATACACATTCTTGGTCACCCAAGTGGATGAATCACAGCTTATTGGAGAGAGATTATAGAATTTGATAATTCAAGATGACAGCCACAGACTTTTAAATGTCTTTAAACTTATGAATATGCTAAATGCTCCCAGTGAATTTAACTCGATCTGTAAGTAGGACTGTGTACCTAAATTAGGTCCATAATTCAGCCCAGAAAAGGAAAGGACCTGGGAAAATGACATCCGAGTGTTTTCATTAACCTCAATTGCCCATATAATGTGTGCGTTTTCAACCAGCCAAAGTGTAACAAAGATGATCTGTTCTCTCCCAGTGAAAGATCGGTGAGAAGGCACATAGTGTTTTTAGGTAGACTTTTCCCCCTTATCTTAGAGCTCTCAAGCCTCAGAATTTTTTTTCAAGGGAAACACAAAAAAACCCCGAACAATGAATCCTTTCAACTACAGAATCCCTGTGATCAGCCTTTCCATGGCTGACCCTTCGGACAGGAGCAGAGACAGCAGGTTCTGCCTGGGTTGCGTGGCCCCGTTTTACCAGCACAAATGCTTGGGCAGGGAAATACCTAAGTAATTATATCCAAGGAGGAGCCTAAAAATATAAATGCTGAGCAAATGACTGAGTATCTTTTTTTTTTTGTTTTTTTTTTTTTTTTTTTTGCAGGGCAAGGGAATAGCTGAGGCCGAACAGACGTGGCCACCACCGGTTTCCCTCCTCTGAGATGTCCTTGCATAAGTGCCAGTGCATCAGGGCTGGACCCAGCGATGGGAGCAGTTACCGCGAGAACAAGGAAGGCTGGCAGAGCGTTTCAGGGTGATGTAACTGGAGATTCTGAGCAGAGTTAGTCAGAGCCCTGTGTTCTCTGTAAATACTGGAGTAACTAGCTTTTAATCTTTTTATCGACACGCCGCGTTGGTAAACAGAGATAGGGAAAACCTTCTGAAATAATGTTACCTGCACTTGTAAAATCTAGTTTATACCTAAATATTTCCCCTTCTTCCCAGTGAGGTAAGCTACTCTATTAGTGTGCCCTCGGATGACAGACTGCCGCAGTGATGGAAACCCTGTAGGGGTTTAGGAACAGAAAGGCTTTTAAGGTTTTTAGGGTTTTTGTTTTTCTCACTGCCTGCACCCCCCCACCCCCGGCCCAAGTTAGGAATCCCACCTTTGGGAACTATGGAGAAAAATAAGTGACCAAAAAAACCATGGCTTAGGGTGGTTGTTTCTCTTCAAACTTCAGGAATTTAAGTTGAAAGCAGGTAACTCCTGCTCCCTTCCTGATAGTGAAGACCCACGTACAAATTATGTGAGGCTCTTAATTCCATCTAAAACCAAGAACTTGGGTGGCCAGTTGATGTGGCTTGAGCACCAGAATTTCAAGAACACCTCCTACCTGGCTTCCCCAAAAGCCCCGAGCATACAACATAGTACCTGGAACATGAGAGGTGTTTAATAGGTGTTCTCTACTTTAAAAGGTCCAGGAAGAGGACAAACAGGGGAATAAAAGAGAAATTGACTGAATTTACTGGCCCATATCTACATACTCCATAAGCCTACCTAAGACCAACTTTCGTATATTTGGGTGAACACAGGCTAAAAAATGTTTTCATTGAGTTTCAAAATGCATACACACACACACACACATAAAACTGAACAAGAGAGCATGAGCTGAATTGCGGGAAGGGAAGAAAGAGCATCCCAAGGAGATTCGCCAACAAATGCAGAGTGCGGGGCTCGATCTCACAACCCTGAGATCATGACCTGAGCCAAAGTCAAGATTCAGACGCTTAATCGCCTAAACCACCAGGTGCCCCCAGATATATAAACTTTAAGTAATTCAAGCCACAGAAAGACATTTGGCCATTGGACGAAGCTATCATGAACAATTGCCAGAATCACATAAATAAAAATCAAATGAAATGATAGTGACAAAGATAGGCCCCGCCCCTCTCTGATTTTTAACTAAAAATCACTTGGCTTCCTTGATTTCCTTTCAATGGCAGCTACTAACTACTTTGGACATAGCCAAAGTATACCATCATTTACCCACGATTTAGAAATTGTTACAACTATTTCTCTAAACTCCGGGTTTGGAGAAAAGTGCTGCAGTCAAGAAGGGTGATCACTTCACGGCTGTTACCACATTTATGGAATGAGCTGGAATGAACTCTTGCAATAAAATTCAGTTCCTTGGGAATGTCAACATTTCTCAAGTGTCTGTCTACCATGGGCTGTGTGACATTTATAAGAGCTACCATGGACCCAGCTGGAAGACAAGACAGAACTTCTACAGTGGTGATATGCTTTGGTCTAGACCCCTGGTTTTCAAAACCGTATTGATCCGAATCACTTGCAGGGATGGTGAGGAAGAAAGATGCTGAACTCCAGCCCCAGAGATGCTTATTTGCTGGGTCTGAGGTGGAACCTGAGAATCTGCATTTTGCATAAGTTCCCGGGCAATTCTGAAGCTGCTAGTCCCAGACCACACTTGGAGAACCACTACAGGTCTCATGTGGCAGAATTAAGATTAAACCCCAGGTCGGTCTGATACAGAAATGCAAACTGATACCCGACAAGACACCTGCTAGCCTCCTAAGATTTCTCCAGCGCAGAGATGGAAGAGGTGAGGAAGCATGGGTACATGAAAGAGAAATGGATCTGGAGGCAAACCCCGGAGGCGGAGTTCCCCTGCTGGCCCTGTACGGGCCCATTCCTTAATTTGCCTGATCCTTACTATTTCCATCAGTATGCGAAGAATTCTCCAGTATTCCCAGTACTCTTGCCAAGGTGTTCTGAAGACAAAACATGATCTTTGCTGTCAAAGCATTTTTAAGCTTTGAAATGCGACCACTAGTGTTGTTTTATGATACTCATTAGGAATCCAAAAAAAAAAAAAAAAAAAAAAAAAAGCAGGAATAAAGGTGAACCAAACAAGAAAAACAAAAACATGCCCGTGAATGATCTGGTCTTTAGTTTAAAAGTTGAGACTACGTAAAAGGAAATGCCAAACACAACAGAAAAGTTTACTGGAAGCTTCAGGAGCTCAGTGATCTTAAGGATGAATGCACTAACAGTTTTAAGGGTGGGGCAACTGCCAATTTTTTTCTAATTTTTTTTCAACTTAAAAAGTAAACATCATTATTTCTCTAAGAGATGGCCTTCTGATGGATACTGAAAAATGATTAATAATCATGTAATTATTATTTGATTATTATGTTTATATAGTATATAAATACTTATATAAAATTTTAAATAAATCTATATAAATTTAATATACATTTATAAATATAGTTACATAAATAATTGCGTCTTATTGTCTGATGTAACTATTTTTGAAGAGTAAAAATTTATGTTAGCAGCTTTCTTGGGAAGTATGGTTTTCTTTATTTCATAGAATACTGAAAATATTGGGGGCACCTGGGTGTCTCAGTCATTAAGCATCTGCCTTTGGCTCAGGTCATGATCCCAGAGTCCTGGGATCAAGCCCCATATGGGGTTCCCTGCTCAGTGGGAAGCCTGCTTCTCCCTCACCACTCCCCCTGCTTGTGTTCCCTCTCTCACTGTCTCTCTCTCTGTCAAATAAGTAAATAAAAATCTTAACAACAACAAAAGAGACTCCTGGAAATATTTTATTTAAAAAATGCAATTTTACTACATTGATCGTTGGCTTTTGTCTGATGCTTTTTTTGAAAATATGCATTTGACTTCATTTGTAACACATGGCCAAACCAATGAAACACAGGATTTCCTCCCAATAAATGATTTCATCACTGTTAATCTTCATTGAGCGTTAATACAAGGGTAAAAACTAAGAGTAAAAACTAAGACTTCCTCTTCCTACTCCATGAAAATTCTCATCATAAATATTTGCATATCAAGAGCAGTAATTTCTAGCAAAATTAATATTTACTAGCACAAAGAAAAAGGGCTATTTTATATTAGATTAATAAAGGAGAGACTTTGCTCTAAACTGAGAAATCTCTCAAGACCCTTTGGGCTCTGCTTTTGTCTCTGTCTTTTCCCTCAAACAAATGGCTTATTTTATCTTAGTTCAATATTTGATATTAAAGCCAACAGACTTTCATATGTCATTAGGACCATGAAGAATGATTGCATTTCCCCCCACCAATGAAATATTGCTTTCCTTAGACTATATGTTATCTTTGCTCAGTGGAGTGAAATTCTTATTGATTTATGGTGTTAAAGTTCTGTTTGTGTTTACTCACTTTTGATGAAAATGACGAAGCCCTGTATTGGTGTGGCCAGGGTTCTGCCCTTAAATGGAGTGCAGATGTCTTCTTTTCTTTCTCTGATTGGCTTGTTTTTATCTTTTAAGTGGCTTGACAGAGGACAACCAATTTAATGCCTAGCATGCAAACTAGAATACTTTAAAGAAATCAGTAATTACAGAGTAGAGAGCAGGGTCCCACTGGCACGGTTTCACTCTATTTTATCGCTTCAATGCCTGTGCATTTCTCATGCTTCCCCTTTGTGTTGTGTACAAACGTTTCTTGAATGCTGGGTATATACTCCAACTTATGTGCGAATGTCATTTAGCATTCTTAACAATCACGCGGCTATGAATGTACAGAAAAACTGAGTTTCCATAGAGGGCACACATTAGTTGTTCAAATCGGATACTAGAGACAAAGACGGGTCCAAAATCAGCTGTGCCCTTTACAAGCCGTGTGATCTTCGAAACATTGCATGGCCACTTTGTGCCTGCTTCCTCATCTGTAAAAATGAAATTTGTCATGGGAATGGAAGGGTTAATATCCGTGAAGCATGCCCCTTGGGGCAAGCAGGTCGTTGTTAAACAAAAATTGATCAGTAAATTGAAAATATTATTTCTGCAGTCAAGCGACACATGTTAATTTGTTACCGGTAGGGGAAACATCTCAGAAGGTTCACCACGTGATGTCCCATCATTCATAGAAAACGGAGCAAAATATCTTCTAGTCACGACTTTGGTAGCACAACGTTTAGGTTGTGGACACAGTGAGGCCACGTCATCATTGTGACACTATCCCTAAGTTTCAGAGAAAATGAAAAGTCTCTGAAAGATGCAAAATCTGCCTACCCAGGCAGCTTCCAAGGGAGAAAAAATGAGACAGAGGGCTGAGTTGAAAGGGTGAGTCAAGCACAGTCTAATAAAGACAGAGCAGAAACAAGCTACGCAAGACTGTGCTGATTAAAAAGGAGTGTTCTGGGGCACCTGTGGCTCAGGGGGTAAAGCCTCTGCCTTCGGCTCAAGTCATGATCTCAGGGTCCTGGGATCGAGCCCCACATCAGGCTCTCTGCTCAGCAGGGAACCTGCTTCCCTCTCTCTCTCTGCCTACTTCTCTGCCTACTTGTGATCTCTCTCTGTCAAATAAATAAACAAAATGAAAAAAAAAGAGAGAGAGAAGGAGTTTTCCCAGGACAGATCTGGCACAACATTTTGAGGCTATTTCTAATCTTCAATGCTTTTTTTTTTTTTTTTTTTTTTTTTTTTTTTAATTAATGGTGGAGGAACTTAGCTATCGGTTTAACATGTCCCATTTTCTCAGCTTAAAAGAGGGCTAAGTTATGCTGAGCCAGGACAAATCTTGTCTCTGTGGGGAAATGGCTGGTGACTTCAATGAACAGGTACCATTTCGTGAATGAAAGGATTTGGGTGAAGGCAGAAGTTTGGTTGCTATCCATTCAGCACCACCGCACTACTCAAGTGAAATAAGACGAGAGGCTCTAAACTTACTAAAATACCTAGAATGACTTTATTCCCAGTGTTCACCTTTAAGTGTAGAGGTAATCACACAACCAAAGTGAGACTATGAAAAGCCATTAAACCTTTAACACTTCCAAAGCTCATTCATGTGCATGAGTCTCACTTTTTGCTGGTAAAAGGGACAAATCAGTGTTATTACAACATATACCAGAGTGAATTAAGACTCTCTTCCACCACAGGGATGGCTCTTTGGAGGCAGGAGCTATGTCTCCATCATTTGTTTTATATTCTGCATGGCAAATATCAGGAGTGGCAGATTTACACAGATTTAGCTAACCTGGGACCACATGTTCCAGAATGCCATTCTTTCCATAGTTCCATATTGGCCTGGACTCCCTGGGAAATGTTTTGGATGAGATTTGTAAGATGAAAGGGAAGCAAGATCCATATTCTTTTTATAGCAGAAGGTTGGCATACAGCATGAGGCTCTGTGGTCATTCACAGAGGCTGTCACTGATCGTCTGCCTTGTGTGATTGGCACGGACAGCAGGTAAACCCACGGTTTCTGTAGCTCTCTTCGTTCAACTTCTATGGCTCCTGTTTACATGATGGCAGGTACCAGCTTCTCTTGCTGGCTACCCTCATTATCTAATTGGAGGCTTAAGCATCTCATCTCAAGGTGAGAGATGGACATGAGCTCCGTTTTATCCTGGTGGCTTCCAGCTCATTTTCACTGGTTCTCATCTGTTGTCTTCCTTCACTTCACATGCATCTGTCACCCTGAAAATTCTATGTGTCAACCACTTGGAGCTTCTCACATTCTTCCAAACATGTCAGGCTCTTCATAAATCAGGAAGACGTTTCTTCTTTCTTTCAGGTTCCCTCAATTCCCCAGGCATAGCTGGTTTTTCTGCCTGTGTCTTCCTTTGCTAAGTTTTGACTTTCTCAATGGTAAGCAACTGTTAAATTTATCTTTATAAACCTAGTGCCCAGTGACAGGAGCATTGCTCACTGAGTTGGAAGAATGGAGGTGCCATTTGTTCAATTCAAAAAATGAAAGTATAAAGGATGACAATGTTCGGTCCATTGAATAGCAGTGGGGTTACCAAATGCTATGATTGTGATGCCTACAAAAACCATGTCCACAATACCATACTAATGGTATAGTGATTGCTGTGGTAATTCACTTGTATATAACTAGTATAGTCCCTTACTTTCCACACAAAAAGAAGTGTGGTGACTCTAAACAGCTCTTGTCTCCAGGACACAACGCTGGACTTTACTCACCTCCTGGTTCTGCTCAGTCCGTACTCCCGTGCTTCTGTTTCACAAGCTGCTGCAGCAGATCAATACCAAATTCAATGCCGAATGGAGAAGTCGTGTCCACTGTTTACAACAAGAACAGAAAAGATTTGATGCAGTCATGCAGAAGAAACACACAAAATAATCTGCCTATAGCAATATAATGCATGGAAATATTGTCCTGGTTTCTCCATCATGCTTAACTTCCGGGAGTGTAAAGCATAGTACATTTTGCTTCTGTTGGGTTTCTTTCAGGTCTGCTAGTTTGTGATTTTGCTCTCCTTAGTTATTTTTCTCCAAATGTTTCTCTAGCTTTTCAACTCCTGATGCCAATGGTGCAATCTTATCATCGGCTCAATATTGTTATCGAACACAGCTAAATAAAACTTTAGTCATAAGGAAATGGAACCGCTTTCTATTCCCACAAAGCCTAAATTTAAATATGTGTAACTTTGCTCAAATTAGTCACACCACATTCTCCTTGAGTGTTATCTAACCACCCACAAGTTGGCTCAATTCTGACCCAAATAAAAGGCAAGCTAAACACACGACAGGAACAGGCTTCTTGCTGTGATGATCTTGGTGTATGGCTCATAGTCTTTAATGTCCTGGCACCTTCTCAAGATTATTTGCAAGTCCAGGGAAGGATTTTACTCTATCATCTATAAATAGAACTCAACAGTACATTACCAGAACACTAGAAGGTCAGTTAATAACTTAATAGCTCATCAAAGATGGCCGAGTGTGTCTTTCAGGTAAGTGCTACTTGGACAGAGCTATTTTGCTCATGCTCTGCAGACTCAATGGGCTGGCTTCCTGCTAGGGGTGCCCTGAATCAGAGATCGACTGCAGAATTTTTGTGGTCCAGGCTTTGTGCTAGGTGCCTTGTTTTGTGATGTTACTTTTGGATTATTTTCCCAAAGTAGAGACAGAATGTCCTGAATTACCCATTGTTTGGAAAAGTCTCACATGAGATGTGAAGAGTACATAATTGTGGAAAGACTGGCCAAGTTTGTGGGTGAGTAGATATTTTTCTGGGGCAGAGCCAACTAACTAATCAAGTAGTAACCTAACCCAAGAATTTAATCTCCAAAAATTATCCTTTAATAGTACTTCTCAAAATTTTCCATTAAATGAAAAACCTAAAAAACAAAACAAGAGAAATGAGTATGTTACCATTAACCCTACCCCAAATCCTAGGGAGATCTGAGAATATAACACAAAAAAATTGGGCTGAAGCTCAAAATATTCTGGTTTTAGGATTTTTTTTTTTTTTTTTAATCTGTGTTGATTTTGAATTCTGGATGTTTTCCTCAAAACACCTGAACTACAAATTAATCCTTTGCACTACTTCTCAGTTAAATTATTGAATTCTTCTTATTCTCAATACTAATTATGGAATTAAATTAATGCTTCTGAAATGTATACCATGTTTTCCTTCTGGCTTCTCATAGATCCTGGCAGTGTTACTACCATGAACAGAGTCATTTGGAAACCAGACTCCTACACGTGAAAAATAAAGTGCAGGCAAATATAGGAAAGAATATATAGTAGCTGAAAAATATGGTGTAGCATGTGAAGTTAATGGAAGAGGAGACAATGCCGTTAGAAGGATGGACCATGGATGTCTTTTAAAGCAACCCGTTCTTTGTCTTAATTGAGAGAAATGACTTTCTCTTTGGCCAGATTGCATGGTAAAAAGCTGTAACAGTGAGAAGGCTGTATTAAATTAATGGCTACTTCTCTACCCAAATCATCTCATTTTTAGGCATATCTCTTTTGCAGAATTAAAAATGTAGTAACTATTAAAGTGTGGTTCTTAAGTTCTTTTCTAGAAATTGAAGCTTCAAATTTAGAATGTCTGTATGACAAAATACAATCAGGGTGAAAATGCCCTGTGTCACTGTGATGGTTAATTTTTGTATCAATATGATGTGACTGGGCTGTGATGTCCAGTTGTCTGGCCAGTCATCATGCTGGATGTTTTGTGAAGATATTTGATAGACGTGATTAACACTTACAATGTGTCCACTTTCAGCAAAGCAAATGATCCTCCAAAATGCATGTGACCTACATCCAAGCAGTTGAAAGTTTTAAGAGCAAAACTGAAGTTTCTCCCAAAGGAGAAGCAATTCTACCTCAAGATTGCCTAAGTTTCCTGCCTGCTGGTCTAACTAGCCAATTTTGGACTCAAGACTACTATCTCGGGGCATCTGAGGGGTCAATGAAGCAGCCAGTCTACAACTCTTACTTTAATTTCCAACCTTCCCCCTAACCTACAGATTTCAGACTTGCCTTCCCTGACAATCACATGACTGATTCTTTAGAATAAATCATTCTCTGTCTCTCCTTCTCTGTATATCCTATTGGTTCTGGTTCTTTGGAGAACCCTGAATAATTATCAAATGAAGGGAAGAAGATGGATAATGTAAGGCACTGAAACCTCTTGTTGTAAAACAGTCCATAGTAAAAACAGTATCTCAGGGCACCTGAGTGTCTCAGTAGGTTGAGTGTCTGACTCTTGGTTTTGGCTCTGGTCATGATCTCATTGGGATCAAATCTTGGGTTTTGATTCTGCTTGAAGATTCTCCCTCTGACCCTCCATTCTTCCTCACGCATATGAGTGTGCTCCGTCTCTCTCTCTCTCTCAAATAAAGTAATCATAAAACCCCCCCCCACGATATCTCAGTGTTTAAACATTCTGAAGTCTAAAAAGAAACACTGAACAATATCCACAAGCCCCAAAGAAGGCCATCCCCCTATTGCTTTCCTGAAAAAAGTTCAGTGGGCTGGTGTGCTAGTCTTATTTTATCACCATCCTAGGCCACTGAATCGCCCTTAATGACATACAGACCTGCCTTTTTCTGCCAGACTGAGGGCAGGAACCAGGTTTTTGTTATCTTTGTATCCAGATTGAATAAAAGATTATTGATTGCCTGGGAACATGGTTCTAATTTAAAATGGAATATAACAAAAAATCAAAATTCATCATAATAAAAATGGTTTTGGTCATGTTTCCTCAAACATACTTTTTTCTTAAAAAATATTGAAATAGTTGAATGTTCACTTTAAGTCAAAAGAACAAATCATATGCAATATAATCTGAAGTATGGAACCATCTGAAGTCTTTTAAACTATACACATGTAACTAAAATAAAATTAAGAATTGAGGTGATACTTCAGGACCATATTTAAGGTGAAAATCTTCTTTATTTGGAATTGTCAAGTAAATCTACTTTAGGGTTATTTTTCACTCAATTTGACTTTTCCTCCAATTTCCTTTGCATCTGTGGGCAGTTTCAGGTCTATTTTGAAGAGAAAGTGAATGTGGGGCCAAAATAACCGGAAAAAGTTGTATTTAATAGTGAAAAGTGTCTTTAAAATGTGATGTACATTTTGCATCTGAATTCTTGGTTTCAGAGTAGAAAACCTTGGAGGAAAAGTTGATCCCATCTTTTTCATGCAAGAGCAGCTTTAAAAAAATAAAGTCATCCACTCCTTACCTTTTAAAAACCACAAAGTTCTTTGCAGAACTGTCTGTTCATGTCCTCTGCCCATTTCTTGATTGGATTATTTGCTCTTTGGGTGTTGAGTTTGCTAAGTTATTTATAGATTTTGGATACTAGTCTTTTATCTCTGACACATTCAGTTTGTAGAATCCTCTCCATTCTGGAAAAAATCCTGGCACATCCACATGACCTCATCTACAACTACTCTTCCCTTTTCAACTTTGGTTCAGCCACATGGATCCCCTCGCCTTCTCTCAAACATGCCGGGAACACTCAGAGCCTTGCTATAGCTATTCCATCTACCTGAACCATGCTTCTCCCAGGTATCTATATTGTTCACTCCTGACTCACCACCTCTAGGTCTTCCATCAAATATTGACTACTTCATGAAGCTCCCTTTGACAATTTTATTTAAAAATGTAGAGCTATGATAGGCAGCTTGGAAGATGGCTCCCTAATATCCCTGTTTCCTAGTGTTCACGCTCTTGTGAAATCCCTCCCCTTGAGTATTGGCTGGAATAAGTGACTCATGTCTAATGAATAGAATTTGGCCAAACTGAGGGGACATCACTTTCAAGATTAGGTTTGAAAAAGACTCTGTCTCTCTCTTGTTTACTTGCTGCTTGCTCTAATGGAAACCAGCTGCCATGTTTTGAGATATTTTATGGACAGCCCACATGGCAAGGAACTGTGGAAGGACTCTCGCCAGCAACTAGTGGAGAACTGAGTCCCCCCTCCATCCAACTGCCCCAAAGAAACCAGTCCTGCCAAGTACCATGTGATGGAGCTTGGAAGAGAATCTTCCCCCATGCAAGGCTTGAGATGGTTAGTCCCAGTGGACACTTTGACTGCAGCATGTGATCCAGAGGACCCAGACAGCCTGGATTCCTGACCCAGAAAACTGGAGATGACAAATGATTGCTGCTCTCAGACACAGTTTTGGGGAAATTTGTTACACAGCAATAGATAATGAATACAATACTCTCACTCCTCCAGCCCCCATCTCCAGTAACTCCTCCCTCCATCGTATTTTCCTCTATACTGCTTATCACCACTAACATGCTTTTAATTTTACTTCTTGATAGACTCTTCCAACATCTACTCTAAAATGAAAGGTTCATAATGCCAGGAATTTTTGTCTTTTTCTTTTCACTAATATGTCCTTTTCATCAATTTATGTCTAATCAATGTCTGGCACAGTCAGTCAATAAATATTTGTTGAATACATGCTATATTATGCATTGACCAATCCTCTGTTTTTCCTCCTTCAGTAGTCTCAAATTCTGAAAGAAAGTGGTTTCACCCATTAAACAATCTTCCACTCAACCTTTAAGCTTTAGGGCTTGTCACTTAATAAATATTTGCTGAGAGAATCAATCAATAAATCAATCAGAAAAAAAATGTTTCTTGCTAAATTCGGGACCAGCTAAATCAGGGAAATGACAGGATGATCCATTATCTCTATGTCAGTGTCTTATAGGGGTTAAGGAGCTGAGATGATGATGGTAAAAACAAAATAAGACAAAAACAAAACAAATTTTAAAAAGCAAAGAAAAAAAAGAGAGAGAATTCTGGAATTTGCTTTTCCACAAACAAAATGTTGGTCATTGTCTTCTTAAGAAAATGAACTTCTTTCCCATTATTTAAAAAAAAAAAATCTATTAGTGGCAAAAACAAATAGAGTTTCCTCCATGCTGGAGGAATTGCTTTTACCAATGCAACATAAGTAATTGTAGAAGAAGAGCAATGCCAGCCTTCCCTTGGTAAAAAGAATCAAGGTAGATTCTTGAGGACTAAGGCTTCAGTCATGTTGAGTTATAGAGCTGTGATGATTGGTTCTAGGTATGTTAATAACAATATCCATGAACAAGGCATCACTCAGAGGTTCATAGGAAGAGCGTACTGGTGACCTACATGTTCTCAGACATATCCATGCACAAGGACCACACATGAGAGATCTTTGGGGGGCATTTCCTCTTTGCCCTTTATATCAAGCCTATTGTGTGCTAATGGAAAGCATGCACATTTTATTCCTAAACATAAGTTCAAGACCACTGTTCCTAGAACAGAGAGATAACATAGAAGACTTGAGGATAAATTCATATGGGACAAAAGCTGAGGAGTTTGTTCAGATGATGGGTATTATAAATTTGAAAAAAAGATTTACCTAAATATATGAGTTGCTTTAGCACTAAATATTTGCTCTAAATGTTCTTTATATGTCTACCTTCTTCCCTAAAACTATACTTTTTGCCAATTCCTAATTTTCAACTAACTCATATCCAAGCCTTCACTTGGACTCACCACTAATATATATATATATTTGCACTATATATATATATATAGTGGAAGAAACATAGTTTTTCCAAAATCCTTGAAAACTCTTGTTCTCTTGCAAGTCAAAATATACTTTTTTAGGAAAGTGTTTTCAAATAGCATGCTACTCAAGTCTTTTCTTCCAATGTCAAATGTGGTCATGGTCTTGTTTTGAATGAAACTAATGTCTTGGATTTATGACAGTTCTCATGTTCTAAAAATAATTGTAAGCAGGAGTTACATCTGCCAGTTACCTCCGGTTCCTCATTGTGTCTTCCTCCTTCTCTGTCTTTGTCTTTGTCTCTGTCTCTATCACTCTCTCTCCCTCTGCTATTTGAATGGACATGAACTCTGGACCCTGTTCGCCTTTAAACCTCTTTTTAGCTTCATTTCAAGAACTCCTTAAATGGCATTCTACAAAACAGCTGTAGGTTAGGTTCCTCATGTCACTTTACTAGTTAAGATCTGACATAGAGAGTAGTTGGCCTACAGTTTCCAAAGTAAAGTGGCAAAGATACATTAATCTAATGTTTCTTCCTGAGGCTCTGACTCTTGCCTAATTATAACATTAATGCTCAGCAGAAATACTCCTCAGGACTATTTTCCTAAAGACCTTTCAGGTTAGTAAGATCATCTAAGAGCTTAATGTACCTGATCAAAATCCACCTGGTTTGTAGAAAAGTTCTTGTTTACCAACCATACCCACTGCCAACAGAAACAATTCAATTAGAAAAGATAGAGAAGTCATAGTTTCCAGAGGGCAAAGATAACATATCCACACTTGTCTCAATAAATACCCAAGAACAAAATTTCTAAGATTTTAATGCACGGGGTGGGGTGGGGGGAGCTATAGAGAATTTAAAGTGAACACAACAGAATGAAATTCTCTACTTCTAATTTATGATAGGATTAACCTAGAACTGGGTACCTGGCTGGTTCAGTCAGGAGAACATGAGACTCTCGATCTCCCAGTCATGAGTTCAAGGGGCATAAAGCTTACTTGAAAATAAAAAAAGGCCTCACAAAGAAGCCTGGAAAAAAGAGAAGGATATTAAAATAAGTCTATAGATGTGCATATTTTTTTATTTCCTCTCGTATCATTATTTACAATTCTCAGGGAAAATTAACCTATTTTTCTTGAAGTTTTTTGAGGGGATGTGTAAAAGCGCACTTCCATGCTTAAAGCTATATATCCATACATGTGTATACACTTAAACAGGATGCAATTATTTGCTTTAAGGAAAAATTACAGAATATTCCATATGGTATTGGATATGGAATACAATAAAGTCACTTTTAGACATGTACATATATCATGTCATGTAAAAGTTATTTAATAAACTCTGTAAAGACCAATTGGAGAATACCTTGGACCAACATTTCAAAATAACTCAAGGAATATGACACTCTACTTACAGCACTTATATAGGAAATTAAATTATCTCAGTTGTCTTTAACTCAACATTGACATTGACATTGCTGCCCCTGAGACAGAAACTAGCGTGAACAAAGCACAGGCTGAATGACTTTGTATAATAACAAAAATAGAGCAATGCTTACCTTTATTCACTCTCCCCGCAGAGGATCTATGAGCTGGGTGCTCCCAAGTGAGCAGGGATAAAAATGTTCTTTAGTTAATAATAAAGGAAAGAAAAACTCCAGACACCAAGAACCTGAGTTAACCATTGACACAGGTTTGTTCCTACAGTTCCACCTGAAAATCTACATAGGCAGCCCTTGGCATCTTATAAAGCAGGTGATAGCCGGTCAGCTGAGACAGAGGTTACCTCACAGCCCCGTCCCTCTGGAGGAGGTACAGCGTGAAGGGCATTCAGGCATATCCTGACTAAGTTTTCACCAGGTCAGGGATAGAAAGGAGGAAAATTTCCTGGGCCAGAAATATGTTCAACAAATACGGATAAACAGGGTTTTTGAGAGGTGACCTATGGAAATGCTCCTACCCAATGCAAAGAAATCCTTCTTACCAGAACTCTTTGTCTACCTCTCAGCCAGTGAGGGCTGAGATCCAATGCCAATGAAAACTGAGACAGGACAGCTAGAAATAACTAAGCATCCATTCATTCCTTTATTTGCCATGCCTCTAATGATTAGTCACCCTGTGCTAGGTGCAGTTCCGAAGAACTAGCCTAGCATCTTTGAATAAACCCTGATAAATGTTTTTCAATATTTCCTTAGTGATTCGGGGTCTCTTCTGATTCCATATAAATTTTAGGATTATTTGCTCCAGCTCTTTGAAGAATACCGGTGGAATTTTGACCGGAATAGCATTAAAAGTATAGATTGCTCTAGGCAGTATAGACATTTTAACAATGTTTATTCTTCCAATCCAAGAGCATGGAATGGTCTTCCATCTTTA
>NC_081572.1:10410253-10414564 GCF_022355385.1 Mustela nigripes
AAAAAAAAAAAAAAAAAAAAGCTAGCCGACCAGAGGCAAGCAAAGACAAAAACAATAATAAGGACACACAACAAGCAGAGTCCGGGTAGAGGATCCAGGGACCTGCGTGTACGTACAAGAGACTTCCAACATACATCAACTTAAATATGGTTGGTGCATCTCCACCTTTACTCTAAAATTAGTTTAGAACTTATAACAGTTCTCAAAAAAAAAAAAAAAACCACACACACTAGAATTTAGACTCATAAGACGATCAAGTCCTTCTACTTTAGCACAGAAGACAGCTAATCACCGCGGAGCCCATCATTTCTACGGGGAAAATGTATCCCAAGTTTCAAATCAGTATTCGAGGCATGTGCTATCTCTGACAGTGGCGAAGAGGTCCCCATTGATGAGGACACAGAAAGAAGCCGAGGCTCTTGTTCCTCTCTGCCAATGTTCTAGAGAAACTGTAGGTGAGTTCTCTCTTTTGGAGGTACTAAACCAGTGTCCTCAACCGGGCTGTGCATCAGAATCACAAAGAAAGTGTGAAAAAGACCCAATTCTCAGGCTCCACCCTGGACCATCGAAACCCCAACCTTGGCATTGCACGTGTCCACCAGCTCCCCGTGATTCGAGTGTGCGCGAGGCTGAGAACCACGGATAAACTCCGCCGCCGCCTCTGTGTAATTGTTTTGCAAGCTGAAGCCCTGGGTCGGCACACTGGAGAGATGCACCCAGGCAAACACACTTGGTTAAGACTATTTCTAAGCAGAAACCACCCTGAACAGCCAGTGAGAGTTCCCGGACTCAGAGCAGAAAGCTGTTTTCCATTATGTATTTCACCAAACACTGTCATGAAGTGACCTCCATTTTTTTTTTCTACTACTTGATTTTTTTCATAAGATGGATGAAGGAAGGGAGGAATACAACTGTGTTTTGTTTTGTTTCGTGTCTCTTCATCTCAGAGAGAGAAACGGCTAGATTTAGGAAGGTGGGTGGGAAAGTGAATGGCCTTCATGAGGAGGATAACACACATTTCTGGCTGAAAAAAGATGAGGACAGAGGTAGCTTTCAAGAAGATGAAACCACGTTAGATCAGACAGGTACGTCTTGGAACTGGATACAAAGAAGAGTATGGAAGTACCATACTCACTCAGGGCAACAGCTGTGAGCGAGACAGAGGTCAAGTAAAGGGGAAAACGCAGACACAGAAAAATAAGGAACAGCACTTCAGAATCTAAAGGGGGAGAAGGGAGGTATTTAGAGAGTAATAATCCCCATATCTGTCAACTGAGTGAGGTCTCTTCTTCCTTTTTAATGAGAATTCTCCATCCTGGTCCTCCGAGAAAAGCCTTTTTATCAACCCAATGTTTCCTGGTTATTATCCTGTATTTTTTTATTTCCCCTGTTATAATCCCTGTATCTCCCTGAATCACCTCACTCCCGCTTCCTCAAGGAACCTAGAGAACCCAGGAACCTATGTAGCCACAAGAAGGGGCTTTCATTGCATTGTCCACCTGCCGGGGACCCACAAGGGCCCCAGCCAAAAAAGCTCCTCCCGCAGAATGACCTACTGTGTGCTGCTGGAGAGGAAATGGCCTTACCTCAAGCTGTGGAAATCTGGCAGCCCATTCAAGGAACGAATTCAACCCTCCCCTTTAACTCCTCACCTCCTCAAAGAACTTCCACTGTCTTCTACTGTAGCCCTCCCATTAGTAGTAAGGCTTCTTGATCGAACAAGGGGAAAAAACAAAGAAAGAAAAAGGGTTTGGGAAGGATGGCTACTGAGTCAGTCCCTGGGGCATATACATCGTAAGGAGGGGCAGAAGCAGAAGAAGGCACCGAGTCTCTGTGTGTGGTTTGACACAACAGCTCCTTGCAGAATTGACACACGTCCTTCTTACGAAATAGAGATGTTCACAGAAGCCACTTGGCAGAGCATAAGACCTATCAGATACACACACACACACACACACGGAAAGAGAGGTGATAGAAAACCACATCACGAATCCTATTCCATCAACAGCACGAATGCCAAGAGAACCCAATCTGCGACTCTGAGATGCGATCAACGTGAGTTTATGTTTTCCAAAGTTAGGAAAAGGGTAGGACCGGGCTACCTCGCCACTTCACCTGAAAGACTGTGGTTATGACCCAGAGTTGAGCAGAAATCCAAGGACGTGGCAAGCAGCCACAGCAGCTGAAACAGGTAGGTTACAAGAACTCCTTGTTGATATTGTTAGAAGACTCTTAAAGACGCCTATTAAATAATTTCTCCTGGACCACAGACACGACTGAGCTTACAAAATTAAAGCCCTACAAATACCGCCAGCCCAATCTTGCCTTTTGTATCCCCCTCCTTGCATAAAACGGAATCTTTGCAACCAAGCGTTGAAACAGAAAGATTAAAATAACCAAGGGGACAAACTACAGATCTACGTACAACTTCATCGCTAGGGTAGCACCTTGTGACCAGGGCCAATGCATTCGTTTCGTGAAGAACAAGAGAAGCCAGAGAAGCTTAAGGACTCATATGACACCTCATTAAATATTTAATCACCTTTTGAAGTCCTAAGCCTTGGCCGTATTTCATCCATCTAGACAGTCCATTCTATGCTAGAGATTCCAAGCCCCCTTGGGAGGGGGGAAAAAATAAAAAGAAAGAAAATGGGGAGAAAAAAAAAAACCTTCTGAGAGGCAGGATTAAATTATCTCAAAGATGAGTTTCTATTGGTGTTTTAGTGAACCTTGCTTCGTCCCGTAAACCCACCAAACCACAGGAGGGCCGACCGAGCGAGTCCGTGGTACTTTAGTCTCCAAGAATCAGTTTTACAAAAGATGCCACGTCTGTTGCTTTGGATTCGTGTAGGGTGAAAAACGGATGTTGCTGGGAAAGAAAAGAAAAACACACGGTATTAATATTCGCCGCTGACCAGAGAGGAGATGCGCACAACTTCACGGATGTGTTGGCTAAGCAGATTCAAATGACCCCTCTTGGGCTTAAAATGGACGCTTGTTACCTCTTCCCAAATCAAGTACACGTCTAGTGATGTGGACCCTTTAAAGACACCTTTAATCTCTTATTGTACCCCTCCCAGGCTGGTATCTGCTTCTGCTACAGAGAATCTACTGTTTTACAAGATAAACCTGTAATTAGGCTACAAAAATCGCACCTACGCTAAAAACTAAGGATTTGGGCAAAGAAAGCCCAAATGGTGATCTACCCACCACCCTGTCCCCTACAAAGTAATCTTAGACTGATAGAATAAAATAATGGGAAATCTCATAGACTCATGTACATCAATTTCTCAGGAAATGGAATGGTAGCATGAGCATCTCATTCCATAGCCCAGCAAATGGGCAAGGCATTGCTTTCCCTTGACACTGGGGAGCTGGTGTGGACTAAAGCGCTTAACACTGTCTAAGCCACATCAACAGCCACGACTTATGTCTTTCTTGATGAAGAGTTGATCCATCTGGAAAAGAATGTCCAGTGCCAAACTCTAGGTATGGGCAGAGAAATTCAACTTGGAGATTAAAGAATCAAAAGCAAAAAAAAAAAAAAAGGAAAGCAAAAGAAAAAAAGAAGAAAGAAAGAAACGGTCTCTCTTCACACAGATCAGATTAAGCAAACTTTACAAAAACACCAGGGCTAGCAGTCCTAGGCATAGTGGGTCCAAGAGACCACACATTCCAAAACAGTGCTGAAGAGAACGAAACATTCCTCTCTGCACCAGTACAACCCTCCCTCCCTAAAAGGCTCAATTTTGTCACAGTAAATTCCCGGCTGTCACCCGGGAACCTCACACTTCTAATTAAAAGGATCGACATCAGCTCACGAACCACAGCACTCACAGTGGAAACAGAATCAAACCCGCAAACCAAAAAGGGCGATTCCTTCCGACAGAACCCAGTGCCGTGCAGCCCCCTCCGGCCAGCCAGTCATGGCCACCTCCCTCACTGTCTGGTGGCATTATTTTCAGCGACGAGGCTGAGCAGCTAAATGGGAAAGTTTTTGCCTGCAGACACGTACATGACTCACTCCGTTTCCCTCTGCTGTTGGGGATGTTAGTTTATAACCTCCGTGTTGCCTAGCTGTAGGTTTTCTAATTATATTTGTTTTAAACCTGACAGCACAGGGCGACATGAGTCAGCTCTGTGGGGAACTGGATGCCCACCCAGTTCCATGCCCACCGTGGAAGTTTTAGGAAATAATTCAAATGGGAAAGGAACAAAGGAGCCAAACCCAAATGTAGGTAGGTGGTCACTGGTTAAGTATCGTGACTCCAAAAAAAAAAAAAAAAAAAAAAAAAAAAAAAAAAAAAAAAA
>NC_081572.1:10414664-10461506 GCF_022355385.1 Mustela nigripes
AAAAAAAAAAAAAAAAAAAAAAAAAAAAAAAAAATGATAAAGAGGCTTTCTGTTCTCGCCCATCTGGAAGATACAGGTTGGGGGCTGGCTCACAGCCTCACGCCCACCGTTCGCGGGAGACGCAGGAACCTTCGCCCTGAGCTCCCTGTGCAAGTAAACAGCAACGTTACTTCTAATTACTAACCACTTACTCAGCACACTTACCAAGGGCTTGACCACCATGCTCATTAGCTTTCCCACATCCTCTTGACATTTGGTGATCTTTTAATGTCCTGAAAATTTTTACTCTCTAAACAGGACATGTCAAACCTCAGATTGTCTCAGTGACTACTTTCGACGCCTCCCAGTCCCATCGCCTACCCCCTGCTCTGGCTGTTAGCTCAGTGCCTGGAGCCGTAGTCTGTGAATGAATCAAATAACCTGACCTCAAGTCTTGAAGAAAAAAATCTGCAGGCAATCGTTTACTTTCTTCTTGGGGCAAAGGCTGTGAGAGGCATAGGGCTGGGGGGAGGGGAGAGCAGGCAGGCATGTGAAAATGGAAAGTGTGACTCGCTTTCTGGTGTGGGTTTTGAGGCTGGAAAAGGTTGGGAGGGAACCCAGTCCCCTCTCTAAGCAATGGCCTAAGAATAGCAAAAGCAAGGCGAGCAAATGAGGCACCGTGGATTCATCCCTAGGCTGGGTTTCTCAGAAGAGGAACCAGGTACTGGAAGGGAGAACACGACCAACGGTTGTGCCTGGAGAAAACACAGAGATCCAAGAACACACTGCCAGCAACCTCAGGGCAAGCCACGAGCACTGGCGGTCGCCGTATCTTCTACACAACGCGTCACCGGTTTAGGCTATGATTTTCTAGGGGTACAGTCAGCCTTGCTTAACGCTGTGAGTCCATCTAGAGCTTCCCGGATATTTGAAGAACACAGTCACCTCCCTGCACAATCGCTTGCCTCACCTGAGTGCCATTTCTGGAGGTTATCATCTGGGACAGGGGTCAGCGATCAACAGTCCGGGGGCCAAGGGCAGCCCACTCCCTATACGTAAAATAAAGGCTTTCGGACACCATCTGCTTATGTATTGAATATGGCTGCTCTCTCTCTCTCTCTCTCTCTCTCACACACACACACACACACAAAACAGAGTCAAATAGCAGCCCACAAAGCCTAAAATATTTACTAACCCTTTGCAGAAAAAGTTGGCTGGTCCCCACTGTAGGGGAAGACATCCTACTGAGTCACGTCCCCCCGTGGGAGTCTGGGAGAACAAGCAAATGAGAGGATGTGAAATCACATACACCCCTCAGTCCGAGACGGGGGAAGGGGAAACAGTTGAGATTTCTGTAAGAGGTACACGTCTGGGTTGAAGCCTTAATTATCCCGCGCTTCACCTGGAAAAAGGATTTTTTTCTCCCCTTTCTTCACCAACTCCTACTGTTGAAACAATAGTCTCTTAGCATATGTTTTCCCAATGCTTAAGTCAAAGCATCTGGACTCAGATTTTCCACTTAAAAACCTCAGTTTCACAGGAAAGCAGAGAGGAGTTATAGCCTTAGAAGGCAAGTCCGTTTCCAGTACCACACAGACTAGTGTCGTAAAAAGAATTGGGGGGCGGGGGAGGGAAATGCACATGACTTTGTAACGTTAATATGCTGACCAGAAAAGACCACAGCCTTAGAACATACTGGAAAGTGGAATTCAACATCAGCTGCTCATGTATACTAAGCGGAAACTCAGCATTTTTTTTTTTTTTCCTCAAGAGTGCTCCATTGAAACCTCTGATAAGAGGTCACTTGGAAGGGGGAAAAAAAATGTTCCACATTTTAAATAGCCCTAAATATATAGAAAATGCTCTCTTATCTGAAAATAGAGACAAACAAGGCAAGTTTACTATAGGAGTACAGGTGTCCTGAGATGCCCCAGAAATCACTCCATGTCTGTTGCACTTTATGTGAAATTAATTTTAAAATGCTCTCTGGGTTACATAAGCATACCCGGAAAGGGTAGCTGGGACTAAAAAGGCCCCTGATTGGCTATTAAAAATATAGTCAGGGAGGGGAAAAAGAAACATACACACAGACACACACACACATTCAGCAAGAAATGTTCAACCCAAACGTGGTACGCTGAGATTTTTTCAAACATTACTCATCTTTTCTCACTCAGCTGTGGTCTTGGTCAAACACAGCCAACAGAACGCTGAGTCCCAAGGAATGCCTTTTTAGAGGGGACAATGGGGAGCCGAAGGAGACCACCCTGTCTATTGTAAAACTCTCTCCTGTGTTCCTTTACTGTCCCCCCCCCCCATTGGCTAATAGTTGAGACTTAAATCAAAGGTTCACTAACAGAACCAAAAACCCATGTGACTGGCTGTGACCATCCCTTATTGTATGAATTGGCTTTCTGTACCTCTTCCTGGCTTGAAATCTCCAGGCTGTACTCTTTTTTCTTTTCTTTTCTTTTCTCCAGCTTTATTGAAATATAATTGTAAGTTTAGGCATACGTGATTATTTGATAAACTTCTAGATTATGAAACAATACCTAGAATATGAATAATCCCCACCATAAGGTTAGCTAACACACCCTTCACCTCACACACTTACCATTCTTCCTCCATAATAAGAATCTCTAAGATTACTCTCCTAGCAATTTTCAAATATACGATATACTATTAACTATAGGCCATGCTCTACGCATTCTACCCATATTGTTGCTGAAGGTAGGCTTTATTTTTTATGGCTGAATAATATTCCATTGTGTGTGTACCACATTTTCTTTATCCATTCATGCCTTTATGGACACTCCCATCGATTCTACACCTTGGCTATTATAAATAACGCTGCCCTGAACATGCAAGCCAGATACCCTCTTACGATAGTGATTCCATCTCCTTCAGAAATAAACCCAGAAATGGGATGGCTGGATGATAGATTTCTACTTTTAATTTTTTTGAGGAACCCCACCATACTGTTTTCCATATTGTCTGAGCTCATTTGCATTCTCACCAACAGGGCACAAGGGTTCTCTTTTCTCTACATTCATTCTCTACATCAATGCTTGTTATCTCTTGTCTCTGATGATGGCCATTCTGACAGGTGTGAGGTGATGTCTCATTGTGGTTTTGATTTGTATTTCCCTGATGACTAGTGACCATGAGCCCCTTTTCACGTACTTGTTGGGAAAAATCAAGGGGGATTACGTCAAACTAAAAAGCATCTGCACGGCCAAAGAACTGATCAGTGAAATGAAATGTTAACCTACAGAATGGGGAGAAATATTTGCAAACCATAGATTGGATAAGAGGCTCATATCCAAAATAAGTTTGTTTTTTGCTTTTTTTTAAAAAGATCTTATTTATTCATTTGACAGACAGATCACAAGTAGGCAGAGAGACAGGCAGAGAGAGAGGAGGAAGCAGGCTCTCTGCTCAGCAGGGATGCGAGGCTCGATCCTAGAACCCTGGAATCATGACCTGGGCAGAAAGCAGAGGCTTTAACCCACTGAGCCACCCAGGTGCCCCCAAAATAAGTTTTTTAAATACTCATAATTCAATAACAAAGTTATTGTTAACTTTGTTTAAAAAAATTTAATGGATAAAGGACCTTAAGAGACATTTTTCCAAAGAAGATATATAAATGGCCAATTATCTATTTGTAGGTAGTAAATAACACACACTTCTCCCACGTCAGAACCACCTCACCACACCATTTGGTGAAAGATCTCAGGAACCTATACTTCTAGCCCCTGCCCTCAGTCTTAAACACTGAGCACTGTTTGTCTGGTGTGGGACAAAAGCAAGCATTTAATGCCTGCTGGATACCTGTGTTCCAGGAAGAAATGTCAATGTTTACACTTCCCTCTACTTGAACAAAACTATTCCTTCCCCTGCTAAAATTAAAACCTTGATAATTGAAACAAATCTAAGGAATGGTGGTTAATGCAAATTAGTAAGTAGTCCGAATTTTATCATATTTCCTCCCAAAATGTGTTTCAACATATACCTCGATAAAGTTTCCAAGTTTTGCCCCTGCCATCTATGCTAAAGAATCATTTGTAATTACCTTACAGTTACATTTACCACAATTTAAGAGTAACTATTTTAAAACAATTCCTGAGGTCTTATTTTCACTTTTTTTTTTTTTTTTTTCACAGATAGATAGTACAAATGGTAAGCCGTGAAAGCAGACGTAATATAACTCAAATTAATAGGCTTGGTCTTACTTTTTTCACTAACGTGAAAACCAAAAGGAAAAAACATCTTTCCTCCCTAAACACTTACTAAAAGCACCTCATCCAGCAAATCTTGAATATTTTATCAGAAATATCTGATGAGCCGCCTAACACTTGTCTTCATCATCGCTGAAATCCTTTAAAGCATGCTTTCCCTCATTTATATTAGTAATTAATGACTCTTGATATCTTGAGAACTTGAAAATGTAAATTTTATAGGCATCATTTAGTCTGTATGATAACAAGATTCCCAACACGGAAAATGTTGCTAAGAAAGGTGACCTGCTCCCAGCCACACTAACGGAGGATTTAGGACACACTCTTTTTTTTTGCTTGAATTCACTTCGGGTCACCAATGTCTCAATGAACCAGCTCTTCTAATATGGTTGTTTGATTATAATTTAGGTCTTAATCACTTTACTTTTACTAGCTGTTGGTTTGGACATGTTTACACTACTAACAATACGTACCATAAGTTCTGGATATGTTGGCCGTTCTTTGGAATTCTTCTTCAAGCTTAAAGAAAAAAAAATTAAACACATTAAAATCTAGGAACCATTTTCACATGTATTTTCACAAGACTAGGATTTCAGAATCTGCAGAAGACTAAACATAACCAGCTTTTACATGTACTGAATGTCCTATCCTGACACCCCTCTTTGGTTACACTTTAAGACACTTTAATACACTATTGTGTACACTTTAATACACTATTGTGTTTAAAACACAATAAAATTGTGTTTTAAATCACTCTAGGTATATCTTCATAGGAAGAATGGGGGTCTGTGTCTGTGTGTCCATGTGTGTGCGCGCGCACGCGCGTGTGTGTGTGTGTGTGTATACTTTCTTTCTGAAACTTTGCTAAGGATATACAAACTAACTTTTCTGATCTACAGCCATCACATTCCAAAACACATAGAGACTTTCCTTCAAAACAGCTCTTCTTCCACCCCCACTGGCAAAGAAACTGGCAGGTGTTTCTTATACTACATGTTCTCTCTTTCCAATCTTCGATATCTGGTTCTCCCTGCTTCTGGTTCCTTTGAATGTATAATCTGCTTTTATAGATTCCTAACCAAACCCACCTGAGATAGAAGCAACACCCCCCACCCATAAAATGTCTAAAGTAACGCTCCTTGTTTATAACTTCCTGGCTAATGAAAGAGAGAAAGCACACTCAGTGACTTCGCAATGATTCTTCTTAGAAATTCTTTGTGGTCACGCGGGACTGTCGAGTGGCTCCCATTCTGTATACAGGACTGTCTGTAGACACAAGTGTTTCGAGGACATTTGATACTAAAGGCAACAGTAACAAAACATCAGTAAGAAGACACCAGCCCCTCACCACTATCCTCAGACCACCCCCTGTATCCACCCATGGCCTTAAAATGGAAAGAAATGGTTTCTTGGGAGTTGGAACCCCAAATGGAGAAGAGGATGGTTCTGAAAACTGTGATTTGCAAGGCGACCTAGAGACCCCTCTGCCCACTGGGCCACTGAACCCCACATGGATGGAAGAAACGTAGCCTGGCGTTGAAGAAACCAAAATGTGACTGATCATTAGGGTTGCTGGGATTTGTGCCAATGGATCATTTTGAGCAGATGAGACCCAGTATGTGTGACATGAGATTGGCTCCACCATCATGGGCTAATACTAATGAGGAAGGGTCGGGGGGTCCAGGTATGAGCCATAAGAGAGTGAGACGTTTTGAGAAAGTGTGGTATAAAACAAAACGAAATGAAGAAAAAAGAGAGAGAAAGAGAGAGAAAGCTTTTGAGCCAAAACAACTTAAAGCAGCCTACCAGTTTATTCCAGGCAATGCTGTGGGTGGAAGCCAGGGAACCTGAGACAGGGTACAGGAGATGTGAGGAGAGAAGTTTTCAACCTGGAACTGAGGGCAGATCTAGGACCTAGTGACCTCAGTGACCAGACAACCTATGAGAGAAAGTTTCGTCTCAACTGAGGATAAAAATAAGAGCGAATTAGAAAAAGGAATTATCAACTGTCAAAGTCAGATTGATAATGGGAAGGTGTGCCTGAGTGAAATGAATGAGACCTTGGAAGTCCCACGTAGGACTCCGCGCGTATCTGCGGCCTGGGATTCTGCAGGGCTTTATTGAGGGTGCTCGGTGCAGGCGATCCTGCCTTCCAGGGGGTATGTGGCAATGCCTGGGTTGTCGATACAACTGTGACGTCCACCAGCATCTCCACGGGGTTCGAGAGGGAGGCTCAGGATATGGCTAAACAGCTTAGAAGGTACAGCACCGCTGCCCACCACGAAGAATAACCCAGTCCCAAAAGTCATGAATGCTGATGTTGCAAACCCTGTGGACCACGTGGACGAGGAAATTCCTCTGCTTTGCTGCCTTCTATGCCCTGCTTGGAAATGAAATTCACTGAGAAGCACCTCCGGCTGATTCTCGTCTGTCATTTGCGCACATTCTCAACACTACCAGCTCTCTCTCCCTGAACCCCGGCAAGCAGAAGTTTTCTAAGTTCCAGAGCTAGGGCACCTCGAAGGAAACAGACATGAAGAAATGTGATCCCAGGAGCTCTGCGGACTTGCACACAGACCCTAGTGAGGAAAACAAACAGGCTAATGGACAAAAGCCCCGAGTTTTCGGCTAATACTCAAAGCCAGTCAAAAATCAGAAAGTCTTCTCCAGGATCTGGACAATTTAACTTGCTAGAGGCAATCATGAGAAACACAGACACCACCTGAAATCCGCACGCACTAGTCACGTGATTGATGTCGGATGTCTCTACCTAGACGGGCGCCTTAGGGAGTCCTCAGACCAGGACCGGGCGTGAACTCTGCCAACATCCATCCTCCTTCAGGACCACGACCCACCCTGCCATCACTGGCTTCCACTGGTCAGCAACCGAACCGAGGGGATGACAGGAAAAGAGGCTTCTTGCTCAAGTGTTAGAACACGGGCACCTTTTACCAACCAGAGATCTTTGTGATGTTTGCTGATTTCTGAACTTCTATTTTGTCAGTAATAATAAAAGACTCTCTGGTCTCATCAGGTTGAGGAATGTAAGCACTTCCTTTTTTTAAGGAGAGATCATTTTAAGTCAGGAGAGCTTATCTTTTCACTTCTGGGACAGTTTAAGAAAATTTCTCTGGAGTTTGTTTTTTGGTTTTTGGTTTTTGGGGTTTTTTTTTTTCTTAATCTGTATAAAGAAAATGTAGGGAAAGCACCCCAAGTCGATGCATCAGAAGATGTTTCAGATTCCTGAAACCTCGCGGATCGCTAGCTGATAGGCTTTCTTCACTTAGGGCCTCTGATCAGAAGGCTCAAAAATTTACCACAAGCACTACTGAGGCACACTCATGGAAAATACCTACACAGCAATCTGAGGCTGTTTATTGAATTACTATAACTGATAAAACCCATTCTCTCCATCTTTTAAATTGAGAATACTTCAAAACGTAGGCTAAGAATAGCAAAATACTCAGGCTATGGGGGAGGGGAAAGTAAATTTTCCACGTTCCATAGGAAGTGCTTGCAATTCAGGATAAAATAACAACCGTGGCGCTCAAAGCTACACCAATTTCTTTTTGGATTGGAGTCAGACTTATGCATTTTCAAGTGGCTTGTCATTTTCAAGCGTGCAATTAGCTAAGGGTTCTAATTCCTCTTCTAAAGGCCACAACACACGCTCCTGACCGTAGCTGACACTAAAAAAATGGCTTCACGCTGCCTTGAGAATTGCTAGCTTGGAGTTTGTGCTGACCAGAGGATTTCTGCCTATTTGAATTCCCCCTGATGGTTTCCAAGAAGGGCTATTTGGTATGCCCACAGGAAAAAAAAAAAAACACATTATGCCTCTCAAGACCATACATTTAACATAGGCTAAATAAATATCCAGTGCCTCTGTTTACTCTTTCTTCCTGAACAAGTCAAGAACTGTATTTGATTGCGCCTGTGTCATGCTAGTTCCTCTGAGTCAGTCTCAACGTCTGGGGCGACCTCCAACACACTGCAAGATGCCATCAGGCTGGTCAGCTGGGCACTGAGCCTCTCAAATAAGCCTGGAGGAAAAGCAAAAAAGAAGTCGTGCTGTTTGGGCACTCCGTAGTTGGGTTTCCAGAAACTTCCTTCAGTCACCAAGCCTGCGCACCTACAGGAAGGGGTTCTGGAGAGAAGTATAAGCCTGTCACGATTCCGCTTTTTCCTTTTTAGATACTCATTTGTTCACCCTCGGTCGGATTAGAATATAAGGCTTTTCTACGAGACTTCTCAACTATGAATCCCAAAACAAGGCCTCGAAGGACAGCGTTACTTACTCTAGGAATACTTTAAAACCTCTAGGATAGGGGCGCCTGGGTGGATCAGTGGGTTAAAGCCTCTGCCTTCTCTCAGGTCATGATCCCAGGTCCTGGGATCGAGCCCCACATCGGGCTCTCTGCCCAGCAGGAAGCCTGCTTCTCCCTCTCCCTCTGCTGCTTCTGCTCCCTTTCTCGCTGTGTCTCTTTCTGTCAAATAAATAAATGAAATCTTAAAAGAAAAAAAAAAAAAAAAAACACATCAGCTGGGGCTCCGGGTTCTAGAGGTAACTTTGGGTATGAGCGTGAGAGCCTGCTAGTGCTTTCTACTCCCCCAGCAGACCGGGATTACTGTCAACTCACACGCAGTGATTAGAGGAGACCAAAAGCCAGACAGACTCCCTGGATGAGGTGGTACAGTGTGAAGCAGCACTGCGGGGGCGGGGGTGGGGGTGGGGAGTGGTCATCAAACGCTGAGTTAGCACGCCTCCCGGGAAAGGTCACACGTGTTCTGACAGAGGACCGAGGCTGTGGGTAATGCCACCTTTCTCTTCTGGCTCCACACTCAGCCCAAAGACAGAGGTAGGAGATAAAACCACCAGGATGCATCTATCTCAAAATTTGGGATTCACCTTTCACGCTCCAAATCTATATTCCCCTTTCCCCACTTAACCACAAAAACAGCGGTTTTCCGAGAAATCTGGAAGGATCAGAGCCTGATTATGCCACGGAGACACGAAAAACACATGGAGATCCCTCCAAAAAGCATCCACTCATGAACAGGTATCTCAAATCTGGCCGTGGACATGGGAAAACAGAGGAACAGCTATAAAAGAGATCCATTGCTTCATCAAGAAATAGAAGAGGGTGTTCTTAGGCAGTCATTTGTACCTTCTTTCATCCGCTCAGCTCCAGATCAAATTTAAAACTGTCAGTAATAAAACGAGCAAAATAACGGCATTGCTCCTGGAAGCACGTGTGTACCTATAAGCTAGTACAAAAATCTTTTTTAAAAAATCAGTACTGTGTTTTTGAAGCCTTAGACAACATTTCCAACTCAGTGGACATCAAAACAGAGTTCCTACTAAGGCGGGGGTATCAAAAATATATCTAGTGGTACTTTATAGAGACAAAAAGCTATTATTGATCTGCTGTCTGAAAGAGGAGAGCCTGTATTTAAAAAAAAAAAAAAAAAATCCAAGAGAGGATCACTAAGAATGCTGGTCAATCCAGAATTAATGCTTCTCTTAGGGGCACCTCAGTGGGTCAGTGGGTTAAAGCCGCTGCCGTCAGCTCAGGTCACAATCTCGGAGTCCTGGGATCCAGCCCACATCGGGCTCTCTGCTCCGCAGGAAGCCTGCTTCTCTCTCTCTCTCTCTCTCTGCCTGCCTCTCTCCCTACTTGTGATCTCCATCTGTCAAATAAATAAATAAAATCTTTAAAAAAAAAAATGCTTCTCTTATTCTTTCCAATTGTCCCACCAACAAAAATGACTCACCATTTTACACAATTGATACTCTGAAATGTCAGACTCTACAGGAAATAGACTGAAAGTTTGAATAATTATTCTTGTAAGACTTCAAAGTTGAGGTGATTTGAGTTTTGTTTCTATTAATGTGTGTATGTGTGTGTGTGTGTTGGGGGGGGCGGTAAACCCCTTAAGCAAGCCAGACTGGCTGACATGAATTGAGTAAAATGAAATAGAATTAATAGCAAGGAACAGCTTCAGGAACGCTAGAAAATATCTATGGCTCAAAGTTTTTAAATTAATGAACCTCAGCAGCTGGGACAAAAATGGACAGCAGACGAGAGGGGTCGGAGGTCGCTGCAGGTACCAGCAGTGTTCGGGAGGGCACAGCAGGGCCACAGGTCATTCTGGATTGTCAGTGTACCTACGTGTGCAGACGCTAAAATTAGCATTATTTCTCAAGGTTTTCATTTTCTAAACATCCCTAAAAAGCTCTAATGCTCTGAATCTTTGGGAGAAATTCTAAGTAAGAGGGAAAATACGCTGGTGAACAAAAAAAGTAATTGCACCATATTTCAAAAACAAATTAGACAAGAAAAATGGGTTTTGAAAAGGAAGCCGTTGACATCGGGTCCACAGACCGCAGGGCAAAATCAGGGGTTCTCGCCCCAGCTGCATAGTAGAACGATGGGAAAACCTTTGAAAAACACTGATATTGGGGACCCTCCCCAGATGCATGACGTCAGAATTCTGAGGGTGTGGCCTAAGCGACAATACATTTGGAAAGTTCTCTCAAGGGCTGGACACCAACAGCCAGCGTGGACCACAGTTGCAGTAAACTAGCAATTCTCAACAGGCAGCTGCACTTTCTCGAGCTTTTCACACCAGCCTCCTTCTTACCCAGTTCCCCGAAGCACCCAGCCAGACTCCTGGGGAAGAGAGGAACAGGCAGGAGAAAGGTGACCAGGAAGAGAGTTTAACAAGACTTCCCTAGAGGAGATCTTTCCCCTTTACCACTCCTCTTCAGAACTACTGCTCTGAACTCTCCAAGATGACTCACCCCTTTTCCTCTGTGACCTTTAAACACTTGAGGATAAGGAAAAAGAAAAGAAAAAGGGGGAAAAAAAACACCCAAATACACCATAAAAACAAGTTCTTGAACCCAGAAGGCAAAACCATGAGCCCATCTCAGCCGGACCAGGGTCCTACCTCATCCAGCACATTTGTCCAAGGAAAGCAGAGGGGAGGGCCCACCTCGGTAGCCCAGAAGTAGTGCCCGTCAGAGGCGCTCAACAACGCACTGTCCTCCAGCCCATGCTCCAGCGCCTCTCTCTCTCACCATTTGGCCAAAAATTAAAAACAAAAACAACCAACAGTAGGCCAGCCTCATGCATCATCAGAGCAAAATACCCGGGGTGACCCCGGGGACCAGCACTAACGAAAATTCCAAGAGGCCTTCGTTTCACAAACAACAGACAGTTGCTTTGTCTCATCATGTTTCCCAATAAAAGCTGCATTCAGGACACTTCTTCCAAAGAGCACAGAGGCCAAGAAATGATAACCTTGAGGACCTGTGCCGTCAGATGGCCCTCAGAGGGGCCATTTCCTCAGCAGGGGGCAGCCACGATGGCTCCCCCTCCCGGGGTGACAGCAGGGCTTGGCGCCATCTGCTTCTGCTGGGCGCCCATGTAAACGAGCGTCATGTTGCGCTTTCCTTGTGGTGTTGTCTTCCAGGAACACTTGGGATGGTCCTTAGTATCAGGTTATACCTGGTGGTATGGGCACCATGCATGCCCTCTCCCACGTTCCTCGATTCCCCTGACAACTTCCACGAAAAGAAAGTCTACGCTGTTAGCATGACTCCTTCCATTTTCTACTCTGACTTTCCTTAGATTCCCTCCTCAGACCCCCAGCACTGTCCATCACACTCTCACGAGCAAGGGTACCCACAGCTAACAAGGGTTGTGCAGGAGGCAGCCTACAAAACACAAGACTGTCTTAACTACTCCCCTGCCCTGACTGTTGTCTCCGTGCTCCGATCAATGCCAAAACAGCTTCTAGCTCTCATAAAGGAGTTTCTCGCTCTTGTGACATGAGGCATGATCTTTTTTCTGCCTGGAATATCTTTCCCTTCGTTACTTCCCTGATCACTTGGAAAAAGACCTCCTAGGGTCTTCAGCACAGAATGTCTCTCCCCCAGAAACTCCATTCTAATGCCTTTCTTCTGCATTCCCCAAATACCCTGTGCACAGCTCCCTCCCCGGATCACCACATGGTACCAACATCACGGACTGAAGAGACTCCCCTACTTGACTCTGAGTTCACTGAGGGCAGGGACTGGGATAAAGGCACCTTTGTCTCTCCGGCATGGAGGGCACACTCCATAAATGCTTCTGGAATGAATGCATGTGTAATGGATTAAGACCAACGGAGGAAGTTCATGAGAACTCCTCTCCTTCCTTCCCACTGGCTCTTGGCAGCCAGGCTCTCTTACCACTGTGAGGTAAAGTCAACAAACTCTTCCGAGAATCTGTCCGCCGGGAGCTGTGGCGAGGGCTCCTCTACCACCTGCTTGAGCTGCTGGAAGGGAGTTCCCCAAGAGTCGTAGGGAAACCGAAGGATAGCCAACTCGATCTAGAAGGGAGGAAAAAAACAAGGGGACAACCGCTGAGACAGAACCACTTTAGGGCACCCGCGGTGCTCTGCTGTTCCAGAAGAATCCGCGGCCATCACAGAGGTGAAGTTCAAGTAAAATTGGGGGACAAATAAACTAACAACATGTTCTCTACGTTTTCCCCATTCCTACCACTAGGGATTTTTATCTTACTGGAGGAAGCCACTGAAGCCTATTTATAACTGGGTCCTCACCAAAAGTCATGTGACACTTAATAAAATTGTAAGCCAGCAGCAGGCAGCTTCCGGATGTAAAGTAACCAGGTGTTCCCATGCTCAGTCTGAAAAGTTAGTCTCGCCCTAAGATTTTTCCAGAGCTGTGTATCTGCTGCCATCTGCAGGCCACTCACTGGAATGGGGGGAAAAAAACCAACAACAACAAAAAAACCCAGGGACCAAATGACTGATCTTTTTTTGGATCTGAGTAAGGCCACTTTGCCGTTACAAGATCATCACGTGTATTCTGGGCAGGGATGTGAAATAACCCACGGGATTTAATCAGCTGCCGTGCCTGGGAAGGAGCCAGGACCACAGTGGGTAATTCCAGACCTTGGTGATCCACTGAAAATGTACGATCACCCAAGTTACAAAGGATGACTGTAGGATTGGGCCTTAGGAAATTATCATGTTTGTTACTGTCTTTCGGCTATATCTGACCTCAGTGGCCAGGATGTCTACCAGAACCATATTCTGGGAAACACAGCCTCTGTCCTGGACCACAGCTCGGTCAGGGTCTACACACATGTGCATTCCTGGAGTAGCTTCAACTTAACGCCTAGATGAGAATAACTGAATTTTAAACTATAAGGTAAACTATCAGGAGCTATCGGCAGGATTCATCTTACAGAGGAGGATAATAAGACAGTCCTTCGACTGCAGCGGTTTACTGGAGGGCCCACGCCCAGTTAGAGGGGGGAATAAAGAGAAAGACTGGGTTTGCCCAATCCTAGCGCAGCCTTTCCACAACACCATCCCGTAGACAATCGTCACGCAAAACCTCCTGCCCCGTCCAGCAGTAGAGGATACTCAGGACCCACCCTTAGGGCGTTTGCCCTTTTGTTCACGAAACCCAGCCCATTTCAGCTTCCCGCCCAGAACCTCACAGTCCGGAATGATCATCACACGTTACCATTGTGATGCCCAGACTCCAAATGTCAGACTTTACACTGTATCCCTTCTGATTGAGCTCTGGGTTTATCCTTTCAGGCTGCAAAGGAGACAGAAAAAGACAAATGAGAGGACGATCTTAGCTTGGTAAAGTCTCCGGGGGCGGGGATGTCACCAGCTGCCAAGTGAGTTGTTTTAAGCCTGTTAACATAAGCCTCCCAGGCCAAGAAGACTCACTCACTACAATAAATATCGACGCCTCCGTGGGATTTTCCTCATTCTAAAGGAGTCTTTTCTTGGAGACAAGAATGGATCAAAGTCCCTCATGACTCAAAACTAATTTAAAAAAAAAAAAAACCTCATTTCAATTTCGCCTTCAGAAGAAAGAGGATACACAGCACAAAGCTCCTTTGCCAGTCTAGAATTTTCCTTGTTAAGAACACCAACAGTCCAGAACTCAATAGTCAGAATCTGCCAAAGTCACCGGGCTACTGTCCGAGATTTGCTCAACACCAGGGGGAGTGTTCTCAATCCCAAATGCAAAACTATTTCAAATCAGAATACAGAAGCCCCTTAATGTTAAAGGGAGGTCCCAAGGTCTCAGCCAATGGCAACAAATCTTCCCAGCCATGACCATCCTTTAGGAGGACTAACCTAACTGACTTGGATGGGTCATTTAAATTCTGTTCATTCTTCTGTCCCCAGCAAGCAGGATAACACTCCCCTGCGACACAAGGTGAAAAATGTGTGTGGGCTGTATCTATTACTTATGGTTTTTTTTTTTCGAGTAATAGACCTCTTTTACTCAAATTTCAAAAAAATAGTATGTTTGAAGCAAGTGACTAAGGATTTCAGACAGAAAAGACTTAAGAAAAAAAAAATAAGATGCAGGATATTTCTTGCACCGTAAGCACATTTCCATCCTCCCTCTGTGGCCATCCATTTCCTCTTTCCTGGCAGGGTTTGCGGGCAGCTGCATTTCCAGATGCCCCCCCCGCCCCCCCCCCCCCCGCTGCCGTACTTACGGCCATGTACGGTTTGCATCCTGCGTCAATAGTTTTGGCGACAGAGTCTACAAGGTAGCCACTGATTCCAAAATCGCACATCTTTACTTGGCCAAGAGCGTTGATCAGCACATTGGAAGGTTTGACGTCTGAAAGCAAGAAGAACCAAGAGCCAGTGATCCCAGCCTGCTCTGAAGATTCCTGTGTCCACCACTAGGGGGCCCGACATCCCCACATCTCGCTCACTTCTCTTTCCTCTTTCCACTGCTTCCAACTAGGTTTCCTATTCATGGCTCCTCCTTCTTGTAGGTGTATGACTCCATCATCAAGGGCTGTCTCCTCTATTTATCATCTGCATTGGCCCCATACGAGTAGTCAAAACTTAAAACATTATTACTGAATCAAATGCCCCCATTCCCTGGGCATAGACACGATGACACAAAATGAGTACATTCTAGAAATCCGCCGTACTCCATGGACCTTATGATGAGTAATATTGCCTTGCACACTTAAAATCTGCCACGAGAGCAGTCTCATCTTAAGTGTTCTTAGGACAACAAAATATATGTATTTTTTAAGCCCAGCTCATCGTGACCTATTGCACAGTTTAAGTGTGGGAGTAAACAGATTGTGGAGCGATAAGGCAGAATACAGTCCCACCATCCATCAATCTGATTGAGGCAACCTGTTTCTTTTTTTTTTTTTTAAGATTGTATTTATTTATTTGACAGACAGAGATCACAAATAAGCAGAGAGGCAGGCAGAGAGAGAGAGAGAGAGAGGAGGAAGCAGGCTCCCTGCTGAGCAAAGAGCCCGATGCGGGGCTCGATCCCAGGACCCTGAGACCATGACCTGAGCCGAAAGCAGAGGCTTTAACCCACTGAGCCACCCAGGCGCCCCAAGGCAACCTGTTTCAATGGACGCATCTGCAAGAGGTGTATGTCTGAGGTCAACACAGCGGAACTCATCAGGAATTCAGAGATTCCAGACCACAAAGCATGCCCCCACATAGAAAATCACTGTTATCTCTGGATAACAGACTTCAAAATTATTAGAGTTAACCTTCTTCCCTCTTGAGGGTATTTCACAAAGGACATGTAATCAGCAGAGTAAGTTATTCAAAAAACACTAAAAATAATCCTTTATAACGTTTTCCCTTAAACTGAATGGTGGTCGTGCACTTTCTGTTATTTTTATACTTTACGTATATATTTTTAATACAAATGAAATGTTTCCAAATGTTGAAATAAATACGAAAAATTAAGTTTCCCATAGGGGGGTAAGCTACATGCTTCTTCCTACCTGGATTCTTTCCCACTGTCTTTTTCTTTTTCTTTTTCTTTTTTTAATTTGACAGACAGAGATCACAAGTAGGCGGGGGGGGGGGGGAAGCAGGCTCCCCGCTGAGCACAGAGCCCGATGCGGGGCTCGATCCCAGGACCCTCAGATCATGACCGGAGGCGAAGGCAGAGGCTTCACCCCCTGAGCCACCCAGGTGCCCCTCTTTCCTACTTTCTTCTCTTCCTGGTCATCCTCCGTATTTTTCCAATTTCTAATAATAACAATTAATGATAATAATCACATCAGTAACAGTAATAACAGGCACTCCAAGTGGAACATTCTACACAACTTTGAGGCTGACGCAGACAGCGTGAGAATTACCAAATCTCACTACCCCACCAGCTATCCACACTTGCCTCTAACTCTTCTTCAGACTTGGTTGAGTGAGCGACCTCTAAGAAGTTTTCCTGGACTATAGTCACCCGCTGCTAATTATTCCCTTGCTTTAGAATCTACCTAGAGCTCTTCTTGGTAATTCCACCTTGGTAATATGGCTGATTTTTTCCATGTGTTTGTCATACACCGGTCTTATTTCCCCATCAAGAATCCCTATATGGAATTTTAATAAGAATGTGTTTTGTTGGGGCGCCTGAGTGGCTTGATGGGTTAAAGCCTCTGCCTTCAGCTCAGGTCATGATCTCAGGGTCCTGGGATCGAGCCCTGCATCGGGCTCTCTGCTCGGTGGGGAGCCTGCTTCCCTCCCTCTCTCTCTGCCTGCCTCTCTGCCTACTTGTGATTTCTGTCAAATAAGTAAATAAAATCTTTAAAAAAAAAAAAAAAAAAGAATGTGTTTTGTTTTCATATACCTCTCAAGGCACCTATTATAGTGATGTATAAGTGGTGGAAAAATGATTGCAAGTGAGAAATGGATGGAGAGATGAATGGGCGGATGGATGGATGGATGTTAACATGGAAGAATGGATATATGGATGGATGATGGATGGATGGACGGACGGACAGAAAGATGACAGGCCAACAGGAAGGAAACCAGAGCAGGTAAAGGAAGAAGAGATAAATCTATCAATTTTTTTTTTTTTTTCATTTTATCCTGCCTCCTCCGGTCTGAAAAAGCAGTACTTTATACCAGAACTTTTCATACTTTCAGGCATACAAAAATTACCTGGCGATCTTGTTGAAGATGGAGATTCTGGGGGTCTGGGGACCCATGAATCTGCTTTTCTAAGAATCTCCTAGGCCACGGTCAATACAACAGGCATTTTTATCCCATTCTCTAAAATTCTCAGTGGGGTAATCCCAGAGCTGTGCTTGGCAACACATATTTTATATTCAATTTAGGTGCAATAAAAAGACCAGGGCTTCTTGTGTCCTCAGACAAGAGAAAAAGCAGCTACTTATATAATGTGCTATTCCTCTGAGAAGGAAAACCCTCCAGTTCTATGGCCTGACTCATTTCCTCTTCCACCCATGGGGGAAGAAAAGCCTGGATAAAAGAAATGGATGTTATAAAAGGAAGAGCCAAAGCAACTCCATGCCAGCTTACCTCGATGAATGACAGACAGCTTACTGTGTAAGTGTTCTAACGCTTTTACAATCTGCAGGAGAAACACAAGATAGAGTTTTCACCATCACTGGAAAGAAACTGAATGTTAAGGTTTATTATCTCTCGCTTAACATCACCAGGTGAGGTATTTTCTCCAACAGCGGAGGCCCTATCCAGGAAAATACACAGGAAGCTACACTCCTTGACCTCCACCCATCACAGAGGACCGGATCTCACAGTAGAAAGGGTGTCCCACTCATCTAGCTGGTGTTTCTTTTGGCCTCCAGCACTTTTTTTCTCTCCACCCTCATGAGTCTCAACAGCCATTAAGAGGGCAATCTTTCTTTCCATTTCCTTTTCTTCTGCTTCTTTCTATGCCTTATTAGCCTTAAGAAAACATTTTAAAATCCACGAATGAAAATCAGAAAAAACTAAGATCAGAATGTAGACACCAGGAATGTGGTCATAGCAAAGGGAGGTACAGCTTACAGGTATTTTAACGGAGAGTTTACCAGACCAAGTCAGTGGTAGAATATTCTACACTGAGCCCAGAAAGAAAAGCACTCATTTTTTTCTCCACAGAGGCACTTCTGCATCCAGCAGACTTGCGCTGGAGGGCAGCTCTAGTCCCGCTAGTATATGCTCACAGTAGGGAATGAGAGACACATTGGGTCTAGACTTCTCACACGCTCCTTGTAGTAGGGTTCATGATGTACTCACAGAAACTGCTATTTTCCCTAAGATGTCCTCTGGAATTGTTTGGCCTTTATCAATCACTTGTTTGTAGAATTTATCTAGCGACGTATCCATGAGCTCCATGCAAATCCAAACATCACCCTGGAGATGAATTGATTCAGAGATTGTTAGAGAGGACAGAAGAGAAAAAGAAGGGGAAACAGTAACACCTGTCATGAAGAACTGTTCTCTTAATCGGGTTTTTGGAGGAAATGTACAATTTCCCTTCAAGGTCTCAAAGGAATTTACAGACAAGCAAGTTCGTTTCCCAAGAGCCAACTAGCAGACAGCCAAGCAGAGCCTGCGTGGGATCCCCCACTCCTTGATAAAGAGAGGGTCTAAACACTGAGGGTCACTAGAGCCATGGAATGAAGAAGTTAGTAGAATAAAAGGCACAGTAGAAGGAATATGGTCAATGATATAGTAGAGTTATATGGTGAAGGCGGTCGCTACACTTGCGGTGACCACCCATAATGCAAAGAGAAGTTGAATCCCTACGTTGTACGACCTGCAACTAATGGGACATTGTGTGTCAACTCAAATTTTTTTAAAAACATTATAAATAAATACATCAGTACCAATAGTCAGAAGCAACAGATTCCCAGAAAGCCAGGACTTGATGGCTCCTGTCTTCTAGGGATTAGGTCTACAGGCCTACTCCATGTTTGACCTCCCACCCGGAACACTGGCAATAGTTCATCCAATAGCTCTTTGAAGCATCAGAATCCACATCATGGGAAAGGGAAAGCAGGGGTAAAGCAAAGAGATCCTTGGAAGCCTCTGGGGGTACATAAACAGGGTAAATGAAGCTTATCATTTGGCCACTAGACCATAATATTTCAGATTTTAAGTAATCTACCTAAATTAGCCTACAGACAATTGATAGAGAGAACCACGCCAAAATAAACCAAAACAAAAGGGAGAAAGGGAGCCTCAGTGTCTTCAAAAGGGCTCCCCACACTTGGAAAGGCTATCATTTCAAGCCAACTTTGCATTAAGGCATGTCATGACCGCCCGAGCAGAAATCTCTCTAGAGAAGACACGTCCAATGAGAAAGAGTGCCAGGAGGGTGCATCGCCTTTATGGGATTAGAGAAACTCCTTTTTAAGTCTCTGTTCTCCTCAGATGTTGAATTGAAGGATCACATACCTCCCGGAAGAGTGCGCCATAAAAGGTGACCGTAAAAGGACAGTCCACTGTCCTCATGGAAATATCCAGATCCATCAGTAGCCTCTTCTGCTCTTGGCTGTTAACTGTGGCCCGGATCCGCTGAATGGGAATGCACGGAAAGACAGATGGTTACTGCCCTGAGGATGAGTCAGTTAATAAGGCAGGGACCTTGAGGAGTCCCGTTCCAAAAATACCACAAAACTCATAGCACAAGTTCTAGCAACGACCTTTCAAGTATTTACCCTAGTGATTAGCTATTTGTACCATATGAGAAATAAGGAAGACTTTCAGTAGATTTCCTGAAAAATCCCCGGCAAGAAGCCAATTGATACTCTATTTCAGAAGATGAGCAAATGTTGGCAAGTGCATTTCCTTCCAAGTCATAAAAACGCCTGCTCTATTGTGTTGTGGCCGTTTGGTACAGAGACCAGAGTATTCGTAACGTTGTGGCTGACTCGGGATCCCACAAAAAAAACTAAAAGCCCCTCTTTGGGAAGAAATAAGAATATCTGGACTAGGTAGCAACTAAAGAAGAATGGACAGAGCTCTCAGAAATGGATGGAATCAAGCAGAAACGGAGAGACTGTTTGTTCCTATCCCAGGGCTTCCAAGAGGAAAGACACCTGTCACACCAGCAAATGTAGTCTTAAAGAAAGACAATTTTGTCATTAAATGACAGTAAAAATATCATATAATATAATTAAATAAATATATAATAAAAAATAAACAAAATATCATACTAAAAAGACTATACAAGATTTTATAATTTTGGCCTAATTAGCAAAAAGTCTGCAGAAGAACACATTACAAAATCTACAAGACAAGGGAAATATATCTCCATTCTCCAAAAACAAAGGGGTCCAAGTCATCTGACCATCCACTTCCCTAACAATGGGCCAAATCCATGAACACGTGTACAGAAGGTGGGTCCCCAAAGAAATATTTCACTCAAGAAATATGCAATGATTCCAATTTTCTTTTTCCAGCTCAAAAACAATGCAGTCACTCAAGATGTCTTTGCCTTCCCTTTTCCCACAAATGGACAAAATTTTCTCCCTCACTTCTCATTTCCTGATTTTTGGGGACCATTCTTTAAAAGCAACAGAATATTAGAATGAAAGAGATGTTTGTGACATAACAACCAAATGCAGTACGTGAACTTTTATTTGGATTTTGACTTCAACAACCAACCAGCAAAAAAAAGAAAAAGAAAAAGAAAAAGAAAAGTAACAATCAATAATCAAGGTAATTTATTTTGGAGCTGGTATTCCATGACATTAAAGAAGTACTGATAATTCTTTTAAGTGTGAGGACATGTGGTTCCATAAAAAGTTAAAAGGATGGGGGCGGATTTATCAGTTAAAAGAACAAAACAAGGCTCAGTGGGTTAAGCTGCTGCCTTCGGCTCAGGTCATGATCTCAGGGTCCTGGGATCGAGTCCCGCATCGGGCTCTCTGCTCAGCAGGGAGCCTGCTTCCCTCTCTCTCTCTGCCTGCCTCTCCATCTACTTGTGATTTCTCTCTGTCAAATAAATACATAAAATCTTTAAAATGCAAACTATTTTTCCTTAAAAAAAAAAAAAAGAACAAAGCAAAACAAAAAAAAACGACCAGTAAATGCAACTCATACCAACAAAGGATTTTCCAGACATTTGGAGGGAAATATTGTTCCCTACAGAAAATCTTCTTTGTTTGACCCCATTGCTGATTGTTTTGCTTCTACAAAAAGAACTGATTTGCGGTTGAGATGGATGAACGTATATACCACAGACAGAACATGTTTGGGGAGCGTCAACTGTACCTTCACCGCCATGATCTGCCCGCTGGGCACGTGTCGCATCTTCTCCACCACCCCGTACGCACCCCGCCCCAGCTCCATTATGGGCTCCAGGTCATCTGCTTTCACCTCAAAGTTCTGCAAGAGAGAAGAGTAATAATACAAGAGTAAAGAAAAAATTTAAGGACATATACTACCTTGTCCCCTCTCTGGCTTCCCCCAACATTCTAAGGGTTATTTCTGGTCCAGAAGCTTCTGATCTAGAAGATTTATCCAAGGAGCCACTGCCAGCAGGAAGCACCAGGAGATGTTCAGACTGGTGGAGTATGCCACCTGCTCATCACAGGCAGTACAGACTGCCAGCTTCAACTCGGTTCCAGACTCACTTTGAGTGATCTATACTGTGGCTTCTTAGCCCTGCCCCCTTTCTCATATATTTGTTGACTGATGGCAATTAGATCTACCCTTGGACTTTAAGGAATTCATCCCAAAGCAAGTCATCTACTTTCCTCAAATATCTTCCATCAGGGCGACACTAGCCTGATTTCAATAAGGCATCCAAACAGCCAGAAAGCCACCCACCACTTCTGTTAAACTCAAACTTTGTGACTGATCCCCTGACGGCATGCTATGGAAAATAGATTTTCCAATGGCCAGTCAGAAAGCATACCTAGGAAATGGTCTAGATATTAACTGGCAATGTGATATTTTTTTCTTACCTGATTTCCAATAGAAATGCAAGCTTTAGAGTCCAAGTCTCGAGGTGGCCTAAGAAAGAAAAGGGGGGAAGAGAAAAAACGTGACGTATTTAGTCAACTATGCCTTCCCAAATCATACATGACTAGAGAGAGTTTTCCTTAGGGTTAAGTTGGAAGTTCATCAGTAAAAGTGTTAATAATGCAGGATTTGGAATAAAATATATTTGGGTTTAAATGACTTAATCTCCGGGGTGCCTGGGTGGCTCAGTTTGTTGAGCTTCTGGCTCTTGATTTTGGCTCTGGTCACGATCTCGAGGTTATAGGATCCAACCCCGAGTTGGGTTCTGTGCTCAGCGGGGAATCTGCTTAAGATTCTCTCCTTTTCCCTCTGTCTCTTCCTACCCACCTCTACCCTGTGCTCGCTCTCATGCTGTCTCTCTAAAATAAATAAATCTTAAAAAAAAAAAAAAAAAAAAACAGAAAACAAAATGAATAAATGACTTAATCTCTTTGAGTTTCTTTTTCTTCTTTAACATGAGAATATTAGTATATCCTGAGATAGTCCAAGTAAAATGGGCTTAGCACAATGGCTGGCATGCAGGAAATATCCAATAAATATGAGCTAGGTGTAAAGAATTATGTAAATAATTATACTATTCTAGTAAGCCCCAAACATTTTTTCTTTCATTGGCACCAATGTGCCCAATTATTCCACCACATTTTCTCATAATTGTTTAAAAAAAACTAATAATTAGCATATGGTTATGTTAACTCACAAAATTCATAAACCATAATAATTCCAAATCTCTCTAGTCCCCATGTTCATAGACGGAAAAAAGGCCCAGAGAGGTGATGGGACTTCCCAAGATCACAATTAACCTAAATCTCCTGGTTTTCAGGTCAGAATACTTCCTGCTATCAGACTAAGACAGTTGTGACATTTCTTCCATACACAGCACACACACTATCCGGGGGTCATCTCAGCAGCTGGAGGTAGGCTGATCTTGTGTCTCCATAGAGAAAGCACACAGTCCCCTCATGTGCATTTATTTCTACTACTTCAATACCACCTGGGTGGATACCAACCCACCCAAGAGAAAGATGTTTGGTCTGGCCATGCAACCAACCAAGAGCTTCAAGAAGCATTTTCTTGAAATAAAGGCACCAAAAGTATCACCACAAAAAAAAAAAAAAAAAAAGAATCCCAGGAATGCCAGAATCGAAGGTGACCAAAGAGACCCAGGTCTCCCTAAGAGGACATTCCATGCAGAACTGTCTCTAGAAACATCCAAAGGAAAATGGAAGGAAGGCAAGAAGATAGGAAGGGAGAAAAGAATCCCAGCCCTTGGCAATTTCCCCAGGCCTACTGTGTTATAATTCTGCCCCTTCTGCTAAGACTAACTAAATAAAGCAATAAGGAAAAAATGGGCATATAAACACAAACATATATTTAAGGTTTTAATGGCAAGCCTTCCCATACCTCAAGATCCCTTTAAAAAGCACAGAATACCTAAAATAAAGTTTTTCTGGACTAACTTAAAACCAGGAACTGGCAGGGATAGATACAGAAGAAAACACACACGCACACCCCAGTACACTCCAGTGATGTTTTTATATGTCTTGTGTGTATGAGTGAGAAGGGATTTTTCTTCAGAAATACTTTCCAGAAGATTACATTTCTAAAAATCTAAGTTCCCATTCTTAACATTTCCAGAACAATTTTTCTTTCATCATCAATGATTTGTACTAACTGCAATGGAACTCTGGATGAAAGACAACTATTACTTGAAACATGTGACTATTATAAATAAAAAAAGTCTCTTGCAGTTGTTCTGCACTCTTCCTTTGAAAAAGGAGGAAGCAACAGGAAGGTTACTAGTTTTGGGGGGCTACCTCCATTTTCTTGCCCTCCAAGGAAGGCATTGGGTAAGACTGCTTCCAGCTCTGGTACTCCAGTACTCAGACATGGCTTTGCAAATTACAGCCTTTGGCCCAGCTAAGAATGAATGTTTTCAAGTTTAAAAAGTGGTAGGAAAACAAACTATGAGGACCATCCGACAGGGCCCACTGGGTTCCAGGTAAACCTGAAATATTTACTAGCTGGCCTTTGTAAAAAAGTTTGCTGAAATCCAACGTTGTACTAACCTTGCGGTATATGCCTCTACCTAATAGGAGAGGGGTCATGCCATTTTCCAGAAAGAGAAAAATGGAACCCAGAAAAGCCCAGAATTTGCTAAAGCCATCCAGCTCAACAGAGCTGAAAATAAAACTCATGCCACTTGAATCTCAGTCTTGACCTAAAGTGAAAGGAATAGAGGCTGAACTGAGTGCAAAGCTTTACCTATATCTCATTTAATTCTTTAAACACACACACACACACACACACACACACACACACACTCTCTCTCTCTCTCTCTCTCTCTCTCTCATGAGTATCATTACTCCCATGGTCCAGATGAGAAACTGTCTGGCCCAGAGTTTATCTACCTTGCTCCCAAGTGGTAAGGCCATGATTCAGTCAAAGTCTGATTGAATCTAAGGACCCTACTCCCAACACCCAGCCCCTTCTAATGAAAACGATCAACACACCCAAGCCCGAGGCCCTTGGGCTCATCAGGTTCTGCCAAAAGCATCAACTGATGGGGTCAAGGCTGACAGCTCATATTAGTTTTGCTGACACTGTGTTCTGTCCAGGGCTGGGCATATTAGTTTTCCTGGAGCACTGAGTCTCTGCAGGAGGTTAAACTGTGGGTGTAAGTTCTCTGTTGCTTATTCAATATTTTAGTCCTCTGGGGAAAGAAACGGGCTTATTACAAAATCCCTTCCCTGGAAGGTTAAAGGTGCTCCAAAGGTCACCTAGTATTAGATGTTTTTTGGTTTTGTTTATTTGTTTGTCTGTTTTTGAGGGACAGAGAGCGAGAGAGGCCGCACAAGTGGGGAAAGGAGGCAGAGGGAGAGAGAAGCTGAAGCAGGCTCCTTGAAGAGCAGACCCTGAGATCATGACCTAAGCCAGCGCACCTAGTATTAGCTTTTATTTTCCATTTTATTTTATTTCTTTTCAGCGTTCCAGCACTCATTGTTTATGAACCACAACCAGTGCTCCATGCATACTATTTGCTTTTATATGAACAATGAGTTTTAGCTGATTATAATAATTATTTATTTATAATTCTAAGTAATAAATAATCAGTTTACTGGTTATTATGACAACCATTATTCATCTATTTGATCATATTTATTAAGCATCTACTTGGGCCAGAGACTGTGGCAGACCCTTTCTATGAAGTATTTTCTTTAACTTACACAACTCTACCTTAAGGAGAAGAGTTCACAAAGAAAAAGACGAAATAACTTAAAGTCATTAAAAGACCTGGCAAAATTAGAACCCAGAGCCTCACAATTACATCATCTCAACTGCTGAAGTGATGTTTTACTAGCCACAGCTAGTGAACTAGCCTCTTGTTTTAACAGCCAAAGACAGTTTGATCACACTCTCGACCTGTCTGACGTGTGGCTAAGAGCATATCCCTGAAAGTCGTAGAGTCCTGACTTCATATGCCAGCTCTTCCGCTATATAATAAGCATCATGAATAATTATTAGGTGGATTCATAATAATAACAGCAACAACACTTGGAGCAACCTTCCTGGAGAAGGTACAATGGGACAGGCACTGGGCTAGACTCTTAAGACAAATTCTGACAACTACTCTTCCCAGCAACCACATCATTATTCATTCCCATTTTTCAGAATGGAAAACTATGGCTTAATAGGGTTAGGGAATTCGCCTAAGGAATTCAATTAGTGAAGTTTAGATCCCAAATGCGAACCTAGGCATTCTAGCCAGAGCCTGAACTCTTACCCATGAGGTGCTGCTTGTCTGCTCTGAGCACCTGACCTTGTACAGGTCCATTCTCTCATTTATCAAGTAAGAGTAAGAGTAACTGCCTCCTGAGCTTCTGGGGAGGGTTAACTAGAATAGTATTCATTAGCATGGAATCAGTTCAGAATTAGCTGCTGCCAATCAAGTATGGGGACAGCTCAGAAACCAGAGCCAAGACACACTGGCATCAGTTACTCAGAGAAAGAGCTCCAGCAGAGGGACCACACACAGAACCAGGAAGAATGGTGCTCTGTCCCAGGATATTTATTTTTGTGTCGTACAGCAGAAGAAGGCAGGGTATAAATGGTACGAGTCACCAAGCCAAACCCCCAAAATTGCCAAGAAAAACACAAAATGTGGAAGCTACTTCTTTAGGTCTACGAATATAAGCATCGGTATTAAAATACTACTACTGCTATTAAGGCTCCCCGTGAGCTAAAGTGGTCTGCTCTACAACAATAAAGTGATGCTCTTGGCTTTACACAGTGAAAAAGAAAATACAACTTAAAGTTCACTCTGCCACGTGAGGGAAAGACAGCACAGAAACTAGGTTTATCATTGCGTAGGTTTTTACTCATTTGTTTATCTGAAGGTAAGATTTATGACGGCTTTCATAAAATACAGAAAATATGAATTAGAAGGAAATGAGGGTTAAAAGTTTAAAAGGAAAGAATGCAATTGGGAGGAGGACGTGAGAATGTAGCCCAAAATAAAGGGCATCTGGGGGGCTCCATTGGTTGAACATCCGACTCTGGATTTCAACTCACGTCTTGAGCTCAGGGTCTGAAATCGAGCCCCAAACGTGGCTCTGTGCTCAGCAGGGCTTCTCTCTCCTCTCTCTGCCCTTCCCCCCCTCACACATGCACTCCCTAAATTAATACATACATACATACATACATAAAATGTTTTAAAATATCAATAATACTGATAAACCTCCACCAAGGCTGGCACAGATTACAAGAGAAGGCACAGATTACCAGTCTCAGGAAAAAATCGGATATCACAACATGTCCTGTAGCCATTCGAAGAATAATCGGAAATACTATAAACAACGTTACTCTTATAAATTCAACAACTTAGAAGAAATGGACCAATTCCGTGAAAACCAGAAACTACCCAAGCTTGAAGAAATAGGTTATCTGAATAGCCCTATAATTATTACAGAAATTAATTTGTATTGTAAAAGTCCCAGAAAAAAAAATAAGAAATATATTGGCTCATTTTGTTTCACTGGAGAATTTTAGCAAACATTTTTTTTAAAAGAATTAATACAGATATTATGTGTCTACCGGAAAAAAAAAGAAAAAAAGAAGAAGAAGAAACTCTTACCAATTCATTTTATGAGGCCAGTATTACCTTAATGTCAAAACCAGAAAATAACAGCACACACTTTAAAAAAAAAAAAAAAAAAAAGGAAAGAAAAGAAAAACCTAAAACAACCCACTACAGACCAACATATCTCACGAACATAGACACAAAAATCCTCAAAAAACTTCAACAGATTGAATCCAACAATGTATTTTTTTAAAAACAGTACCACAACCAAGTGGAATTTATTTGGGGTACGCAAAGCTAGTTTAATATTCAAAAGTCAATCATAGTGTAATCCATAGCAACAGTACAAAGAAGAAAAACCTACGATCCTGTCAAGTGATGCACAAAAAAGCACTTAACAAAATTCGACACGCATTAAGTACCCTACAACTAGAGAGAAACTTTTTCAAGCCTCAGTCTACAAAAACCTAACATCATGCTTAATGGTAGAAGATTGAACTCTTTCCCTCTAACAACAAAGCAAGGTTGCTGGCGCTCACCAATCTTATCTTACATGGAACTGGACATTCCTACCACTGAAATAAAGGAAAGAAAAAAAAGAAAGTTTTTAAAAATATAGTTTAAAATAAAGGAATACAGAAAAAATACAGGAAGAAAGAAAACTGTCTCAATTTGTAGGTAGCATGATTGTTATAGAAAACTCTATAAAGACTTTACAAACACACACACACACACACACACACACACACACACAGAATCTACAAAAATGCCCCTGGAACCACTAAGTGAATTCAGTATGGTCATAGGATACAAGAACAATACAGAAAAATCTACTTCATTTCTATATACTGATCCTTAACAGTTAGAAATCAAAATTTAAAATGGAGTACCATTTACAACTGCTCCCTACACAATTAAATACTTGGTATAAATTTTAACAAACCCTATTGTAGAGAGCTTACGTGATAAAAACTATAAAATACTGATGAAAGACATCAAAGAAAATCTAGAAATCTACCAGGTTCATGGATTAGGAGACTCTGTGTAGTTAAGACATCAGTTCTCCCCAAATTGATCTAAAGGTTACACATAATTCATACCAAAACCTCAGCAAGTTCACTTGTAGACATAAACAAGCCGATTCTAAAACTAATATGGGAAGGGGAAAGGCCTAAATTAGCCAAAAATTATTTTGAAAAACAGGAACAAAGTATGAAGCAATGGGTTCTTAAAATTGTCACCAAAACCATGACCCATCAGAGGAAAAATGGCTAGATAGGATTTCATCAAAATAAAAGGATGAAGAGACAAATTATAGACTGGGAGAAAATGTTTTGAATCACATATCTGACAAACTCCATGTGTCTAGAATATAGAAAGAGCTCTCAAAACTCAACATTAAACAAAGTAATCTAATCAGGAAGTAGGCAAAGACGTACACAGACATTTCACCATCAAAGATATAGGGATGGAAAATAAACACCTAAAAATATTCAGCCATAAGCCATTACAGAAATAAAAAATGAGAACTGTAATGATACAGCATTATATATCTATCAGAATGGCTACTGGGGCGCCTGGGTGGCTCAGTCAGTTAAGTGCCTGACTCTTAATTTCAGCTCAGCTTATGATCTCAGGGTTGTGAGATCAAGCCCTGCACTGGGCTCCAAGCCAGGTGTGACGTCTGCTGAAGATTCTCCCACTCCCTCTTCTTCTGCCCCTCCCCCCAACTTGCAGTTTCTCCCCCTCCCACACAAATAAATAAGTAAGTTTTTTAAAAAATAGGATGACTGAAAAGGAAAATAGTGTTAATGTTGGCAGGGCTGCAGAGAAACTGGACCCTTCTCAAATTGCCAGTAAGAATGTAAAATGGTACCACCACTCTGGAAAATATCTTGGAAGTTATTTCAAAAGTGGGCTTACTGAATAACCCAGCAATTGCACTACTGGACACATGTCCCAGGGAAATGAAGACTTCATTTCACTCAGGAACTTGCTTTCATCCCAACAGCCCCAAACTGGAACTACCTGTATCTCCTTCAAAGGCTAAAAGGGTTCCACAAACTGGGGTGTAGCCACACCATGGAATGGATTGAGCAGTAACAAGGAAAGAACTACTGATTCATGCAGCGGCTGAAATGAACTCAAGGAAACTATCCTGCAGGGAAAAGCCAGAGTCTCCAATTGGAGGTGACTGGTTCGGTTGATGCAGCAACCAGGAGACAACAAGATGGAATTGGGGAACAGGGGAGTGGTTGCCAGAGATTAGGGCTGGGGATTAGAGGTGGGTACAACTGTAAGAGAATAACATCAGAGAATCTTGTGGGATTGATACAATTGAGTATCTTGATTATGGTAGTGGTTCCCTAAGGCTACACATGTGATAAAATTGCATATAGCTACACACACACACACACACACACACACACACACACGGGTACTTAGAAGAGGAATGGTGAGAGCTGAATACATTCAATGGTTTGTACCAATGGCACTCTGTTTTGATCCTGGGCTGCAGCTGTGTTAAGTCGTGAACATGGAGGGGGGGACACAACCTAGGGGAAGGGTACATGAGACTTCCCTACGCATTTCTTTGTCGTTTCCCGTGAATCTACAATAATTCCAAGTTGAAAAGCTTTAAAAGTATGATCACAGAGAGACCTATACAGATAGTACAGGGAAGTAATGTGTTTGAGACTAAACTCTTGAGAAACCAATCGAGAGGAGATGTTATGAATTACACAGGTCATAGGTCCAACAACAACAACAACAAAAAAAAAAAAAAAAAACAAACAAACAAAAAACACCAAAAACAGCAATCTCGATAACAGATATGGAAAGAACCTCCTGCTACAGCCTCAGAAAAGGACCCCTCTAAGGTGAGCTTGGCCCTCAAGCTACAGAGCAGAACCCGGAGGAGTATACTTTCACTCTGTATTTAGAGGTTCCTGAGTGGGACGTTTGTTCATACCACTGCAGGGAACGGCCAACAGCCTCAACAAAGTCTTACAGTAGATGTGATCATGTTTACTAGCACATTCCATCACTAGAAGGTGCACTTTCTGATAGGACAGATCGCGTTTAAGGTCAAAAACCTTTAGAAAGGGAGGCATTTTTGTAAAGCTGACCAACGGCCTTGCAAACTCAAGCTTCCATGGGAATGGCCTTTCCCTATGCTTGTGCTGCCTCTGTAGAACTTTGTGTGGTGACTTTTTTTTCCTTGCAATTTCCATTCCTCCCAAGCAGATGCTTTGTAAGATGGTCATACCCCCAACTGGACAGGAGGTACCCTCACCACCCCACAGAGAGTAAAAGAAATAAGAGGGAGGCTAAGAGAGATGGTATCCTGCTTCACCAGGACCTGAGTACACTTAGGGATTTGGGCCAAAGTCCTAAAAAAGGTTCCTTTACCTCATTTTGCTTTCTATTTATATGCGACAGAATTGAGGTGTTGGGACACTGAGTCCTTACCAAATACCAGCATTCCATCTCTACTCCAGTTTTATAGTAGTAGTACTCCCAGGGATATGCTGATTTGCTCAAGTCTATACAGAAAAGGCAAAAAATCCAGGTCCATGGACCTCTCTGAACACCATAGGACCCCATCTGCCAAACACATTTGTGACACTCAATTTTCTGCCAACCAGGAATGTAAAAGGCTGAGTTCGAAGCTACCCATTCAAGACAGACGGACTGACCTGATTATTCCAGGTCTCAGAACAGCAAGCACATGGCTCCCCCCCTCCAAAGGGCTCTTCTTTCTAACAGTGATTCCCATAGTCAAGGCATTGCTCATCAGTCCAAAAATGAACCCCTCCCCCTTCCCTGGAAATCTGTAAAGGGAAGTGTTTGGATTAAGACGACGATGATGATCTTGCCAACTTACGTGGAACTGGGCTGAGGTTGTTCAAATGCTTCTTTTGGAATTTTAAGGCCAGGGTTTCGCTTCCTGCCTATGGGGAGAGACACAAGGATAACGTTAAGGTCGAAATCACAGCGTGAGAGTGGGAACGGAGACACTGCAGCCGAAGCAAGGGGCGAGCCTGGGAACGTGCAGCTCTCATCTCCTCATGCAGAAAACCACGTCCCACCCAGGAGGTCTGAGAGTGCCGAACACCCAAGCACCAGGCAGAGCACACCTTCCCCAAATGCAGACCACGCTCAGGGATGAGGTTCTTGGTCACCTAAGGATGAAAAGACCAGTATAAGAACGCGAACTCTCTTTACCCAGGAGAGCTGCCCTTTCCTCCCGGCCTCTGAGAGGTGGTCATTCCAACTTCTCCGTTCTTTCTTGTACATAAGAACAGAACCGGTAGATGGTGTCGACTATAGATTTTTTTCCCCTTTTTAATGTCAGTCTGATATCATCACCCTTATCTCAGTATCTTACAATGCTCTCATTTGATCTGTAAACAACTGGTAGGTTTAACTATGGAGGAGAATAAACAATGCCTTCCCACTCTTCCGCCCGGACCGTATCTGTCAACGACTTGCCATAAGCAGAAACACCTCAAAGAGGGAGAGAGTAATATTTATTTACACTTTGCCCTGTTTCAAAAGGGAATACGGTAACAGATGGGCTCTTGCAAAGAGGTGATCGCTTCTTCAGGGACCAGGTGGGAATGTAAGCCATGTGCTCTTCCCTGGACTGAAACTACAGAGAGTTTGGCTCAAATAGTTTTGTTGATGGATACAAAAGAACAGGCTGATGGGGCACGTGGGTGGCTCAGGTGGTTAAGCGTCCAACTCTTGATTCGGCTCAAGGTCGTGTGATCGGGGGCTCGGTGCTGGGCGAGGAATCTGCTTAAGCTTCTCTCTCTTCCTCTCCTCTTGTCCCTCCTCCTCTCCCAGGAACAGACTGGGATATGCTCAGCTCAGAAATCTGAGTAGCCTCTTAAGGACCCAAGATCTTCCTCACTTAAAGAGATCCTGGGTATCTTCATGCTTGGCAGGGGAAACCAAAGCAGAGCTGGCTAAGAATGCTGACGGTTCTACCTTTTCTCCCTCCTCTCTTCTCTGCATCGCTGGGGTGCATTACGGCACTGATACCAGCCCTTGGGCAAGGCCCGGGAGAGAGACTCTCAATGCGCAAAGAGACTTAAGACATCAAAGACATCCTCTCCTTGCGGGAAGATGACAGCCAGAGACGTCAGTGATGGCTCGACATCACAGAGCTAGCGACGACAGGGTCAGAATCAGAATCGGGGTCTCTGCCACCCCGTCCGGAGCTCATTCCCCTATTCTACAACGGAAGTAGTTCAAGGATGACCAGAGAGACCGGGGGAAGGGGAGCATGCGATGATGAGCTTTTAAAAACCCAGCTGACGTCCGGCACTTCACTCACCGCGTGACCTCCAGAGTCACTTTTCACCTGACCCTCGATATCCTCGACTATAAAAATGGGGAAATGATACTCATGCCTGCCTCACTGGGCTGGAGAGAAGAACCATGAGCTATCACATAGGGAAGAGCACAGACATGTCTTACATAGCTGTTAATTATAATCACTTAGAGAACGAATCTGTACAGTCTCACTAAAAAAAAAAAAAAAAAACTCACTTAAGAAATTCATGAGCAGAACTGGTCAGATTATCTCAGTCCGAGATAATGTGTAATTGACTCTTTTTTTCTACCCCCTTCAAAATCCAGAATCAAGATCAATTCTGCCAAGCTGTATAAAGCCACAGAAAAATATGCTTGGCCGTAGCCAACACAGAGAAAGTCTTTCAGGTCGACCTCCATTGTCACAGGACTTCTCAGAGGTCTCCTCCTTTGGGCTCATCTACGTATTTTGCAAGATTCAAACTCACTATTTACTTTCCTCCTCCCGGACTTCAGATGGTCGCTCAGAACATGTTACTAAGTTAGTCAGTTACACGATACATGCAGCCTTGTCCAGACATATGGTGGATATAGAGAGAGCTGTGCTGCCTTACCCAGAACAATGCTAAGGGCTGGGTCTGATGGTGAAAATCCCAATAGACATGTGGCCCAATTCCAACAATTCCTCTCAATGGGCTTCAATCAAAGAGCTGGAGGATGCTATTTTAAACACCCTCATGAGGGATGCAGAACAAATTCCATTTGTCCAGATGATTACATCCCTGTTCCAACACAGGTGACTGGTAATTCCAGTAATCCCAGCAGACACAACCCTGTGGACCTCTCCGTTAAAACAAAATAAAGGTAAAATATATTTTGCCTCTGAAAAAGGCTCCCCCGTTGCCACGTAAGCAAACCAAAAGCAAAAGTTACTCTGAAATTCCTACACCTCCCTCTTCTTCATTTCTAACTCAGCTCTTACAAGAGAGATGGCCAGAGAGATCGCTATTTGTGGGGAAAACTACCTTTGAAAAAGAGAGCAATGAATTATTCTACTCTAGCAACTGACGATTAGCAGCTCACGATTATACTCTAACTCCACAAATCATTAAAACATCTCTGCAAAAAAAAAAAGAGTATGAAAGAGAGAGAGAGAGAAGCCCTTGGCACAGAGGCTAAAGGAATAAATGACCAAGACAAAAACAAAGTCCCCAAGATGTGAAAGAAGGCTCCTGCTTCTCTTCTGACACCAACAAGAAAAATACTTGCAAGAGACACAAAACCTGGTTGAACAACATCATCAGAATCCACCCTGCCTTCATTTTCGACAGCGCATCAAATCAAAAATCACAGACACAGGCACCAAAATTCCATAATTCACTTACTTGCCCATCCCTGAAAGAGGAGCCCAGTGAGAGGCCGGGAGTGACTCTGATGAGGTTTTCAAGGCGGCAGGCAGGGCTCGAAGAACACCACCACACACCAGGCTTTCTTCCCTCAGCTCTGAAGACCACACTTCAGCAGAGAGAGGCAGCTTTGAATAGACTCCGCCCTCCCAAGCACGGACTGCTGCAAACCTCTCGAGTTTATTGTTCCCAACAAACCACAACTTCACAAAGAAAGGAGAGTGGGTCCGTTTGGACACGGAGGCGTGACATTCATCGTGAACCAGACTTGGAAGAAAATACATCTCTAAAGCAATTCTGGACAGTCCTGCCTTTTCCAGCCTTTCTATAAATGCCTCTTTCATTTCTAAAGAGAAAGTACAACAATACGTGGTCAGTTTCCAGCTGTGTTGATTTCAAAGCAATCTGTTTCCCCAACAAGGCTGCCAACACCTGATGCTAACATTTAACACCACGTTAAAAAACAAAAACAAGGGGCGCGTGGGTGGCTCAGTGGGTTAAACCTGTGCCTTTGGCTCAGGTCATGATCACAGGGTCCTGGGATAAAGCCCCATATCAGGCTCTCTGCTCAGCAGGGAGCCTGCTCCCCCCACCCCCGCCGCCTACTGCTCTGCCTACTTGTGATCTCTCTCTCTCTCTCTGTAAAAACAAACAAACAAAAGTATCAGGGGAAGCGATGTAAATACTACAACACCATGCTCAAGTATGTGAATGGTTCTTTCCCCTGATAGTCTAAAGCAAATACAAAAAATAAATCAGAATGCAGGCTCCAGGCTGGGTCCCTTGCTAGCGACAACCTTCTCAGGACAGAACACCGGTGTGCTCCTACAGACCTCGACAAGCATGGCCCCCAGTTGGTGCCATCCCCACAGGGCAAACCTCATTGGCTTGAGCGAGCCCTTGCAGATCTACATGACATCAGCCCTGTGCCACACCCTGGCTTGTTTTCTCTGAAAACGGAGTCTCACCACACACATATATTGGCAAACTTCATCTTAAAACCAAAGCTGGGTCATGATAATCCTGGCTGGGAGCAAAAATGGCATCGGAAAACAAAAACCTTGCCAAGAGTTAATCAACATTTCCCAGGCCGCAGAAATGTTCGCTAGCTTCAACCATACTGAAAATGATGGGGTCCTCGAGACCTCTTGCTCAGTACCCACGCGGAGAGCCTGGGGACAAAGAGCTTCTCTCATGTGTCTTATTACATAAAACAGAAAATGGTGCTCCAGAGCCAACCCAAACAGCAAGAGGATCCCCCGGGGTCCACAGAAGGTGGCATCGTGAGGATAGGCGGATGCCTACCTATTGGTCAGCTTGGCCCAGAGGTGGGGGGAGGGGAGCGTGATGATGAGGGTTTATGATTACTGCCACAGCTTTACAAAAGGCTGGCATGGCTTCCGGCGCCAAATTTATTTTCAAAATCTCTTTCCCAATGTGAATGGGATTTCCAGCCAAGTCCCTGGCAACCTGGAGGCCTTGGCTGCCCTCTCCTTAATACTCACATCTAGGCTCAAGTCCCAGGGGCAGCTGGCACTGCAATGGGTCGGGGAGTGTTATTAGATGTTATTAAATTGCAATGATCAGATGCAAAGCAACGAACAGGGAGGGACAGGGGTGGGGGGAGGAAGTGCAGGAAGGAAGCTGGCTTGACCACAGCAAGGACACAGATGCTCCTGTTCCCCACAACCACTGAATCTCACCCACCACTGAGACTCCAGGCGGCACGCCAACGTTCCGCACAATCACATAAAATTTGGAGAAAGAAAGCTGACAAGCTCAGGTTAAAACGTGCACTCATTTGGATTTCAAGGAGGGAGAGGGATTTCCTAAGACCTTGCCTTTTAATTTTTGTGTTGCCTCTGCTTAGAAAGCTCTAGCCCTCTTGCAGACAGGAGCCCAGACTTCCATACCCAGCTCTTCTATCCCACGCCCTGCAGAACGCTCCCAGACCTTCCTGAACATTCCTTGTAGGTCACGGTCCACACCTCCCGCTTTTACATTTCAGCATCTCTCACAGAATGTGAACTCAGTGCACTTTACTGAACCTCTGACATTTTAGTTTAAAATGTCCACTCCGTCTCTGTTGATGGGGAGGCGAAAAGGTGCAGCCACTCTGGAAGACAGTATGAATGTTCCTCAAAAACCTAAAAATAGAACTAGCCTACAATCCAGTAATTGCACTACCTAAAGACTACAGAAACATCAATTTAAAAGGATATACGCACTCCTGTGTTTATCGCGTTATCTACAACAGCCAAGTTATGGAAGCAGCCCGATTGTCCATCAATGGATCAATGGATAAAGAAAACGTGGCATATATACACACATAATGGAATACGATTCACCCATACGAAAGAATGAATCTTGCCATTTGTAACCATGTGGCTGGCGCTAGAGAGTATAATGTGAAGTGAAATAAGTCACAGATTTCCCTCATTTGTGGAATTTAAGAAACAAAATAAAGAAAGGGGGAAAAGAGAGAGAGGTACAAACCAAGAAATGGGCTCTTCACTAAAAGAACAAACTGATGGTTACCACAAGGAAGGTGGGAAAAATCGGTGGTGGGGATGAAGGAGGGCACTCATGATGAGTAATGTAATGTATAAAATTATCGAAACACGGCATTTTACACTTGAAACAATGTAACACTGTACGTCAGCTATACTGGAACTAAAATTCTAAAATTTAATAAATTTAAAAAAAAACTAACCACTTAAAATGTCCAATCTGTCTCAAATGGATCTCCATGACTATCCTCCATTTACACCCCTTATACCATGTCTCGTAATCCCACATTCCTTTATGGTTGCCCTTCTGTGGTTACTTCTGCACTGATGACTTGTTTAGCACCTATCTTCCCAATACACGTTCTATCACGGCATCGATTCTGCTCAGTGCCTGCACATCCTAAATGGTTGCTGACCTAATATTTGTTCTTCTCCTAACTGTTTTGAACATTAGTATTGAGCCCTTCAAGAAAGAGAGAAGAAAGGAAAGGAGAGGGGAAGGAAAGAAAGAGATAGGAGTAAAAATAGCACAAACTGAACATCAACAGACCCCATTTTAAATCCGAATTATGCCCCTTATTAACATAGTGAGCCTGAAAATGTTTCTTAAACTGTTTCCACACCCGCTAATGCGAGATGAGAGACTCGGATCACTGAAAGGATCAGCTGCCATAACATATGTGAAGACATCTAGCAGAGTCTCTCATATAACAGGTGTCCAATAGGTACTAGTTTCTTTTCTCCATTCCATGTTTGTTCTTCTATTTTTTTTTTTTTTAAGATGAGCTAAATAGAATGTTCCCTGTATGGGCAGCTTATATCTTCAGATGTCCTTCTCTCTGCTCTTCCTCTCATGTTGTTTATGTTAATTACATTTTTCAAACATCTCATCGACTTGGAACCATCTTCTCTTGCTTCCCAGTGACCATGGGCATGATTTCAACTCCCCAAACTTGGGATCTCTAGCAGTGAGGCTTCCGAATCCATGTCTTTCTTTATTAAGAACTTCTTTTTTGAGAGCAGTTTTCAGTTCACAGCAAAATTGAAGGGAAGGTACAGAGAATTTCCCTAGACCCTCGACCCTCACACATCCATAGCCTCCCCATAATCAACATCCCCTGTCAGCGTGGTGCATTTGTTACAACTGATGAATTTACTGATGCATCATTTCCACCCCAAAGCCCATAGTTTACGTTGGGTTTCGTTCCAGCTGTTGTACATTCTATGCGTTCAGACAAATGTATACTGAGATATATAACATATATTGACATATTCAGACATGTCTGGATATCATTATAGCCTCACTGTCCTAAAACTCCTCTGTGCTTTGCCTATTCACCGCCCCCCACTCCCCAACCCCTAGCAACCACTGATACCTTTTTACCATCTCCATAGTTTTGCCTTCTGCAGAACGTCAGATAATTGGAATCATACCGACTGGCTTCTTTCACTCCATGATATTCCTTTAATGTTCTTTCATGTCTTTTCACAGCTTTAATGGCACATTTCTTCTTAGCACTGAATAATATTCCATTGTCTGAGTACGCCATAGTTCATTATTCTGTTCATCTACTGACAGGCATTTTGCTGCTTCTAAGTTTTAGCAACTATGAATAAAGCTCCCAGAAACATCTGTGTGCAGGTAACGCAACATGTCTCCTTTTTCACTGCTTCTTTCTAGACGATGACATGGTCATTTCCCGCCCAGTTCCTGGTACTTCCCCCCCAACCAGCCCCCCAATCAGATCTTTGTGGTTAGGAAGAAATTCCAAATGAAGTTCCTCACAAGGTTCTCTCTACCTTTGAGCCAAAACTCCTAATAATTCACCCAAGAAGACACTGCAAGGAGCAAAAAAGATCATGAAGCTACAAATTCTTCTTTGAAAGGGTCAGGTGATTAAGGAAAACCAGTTCCTATAATATCAGAGTAGATGTGATAAGACACTATAAATACCACATCATGAATACACAGGAGGTGCAAAGCAGGAGAGCAAAATGTAAAAAAAAAAAAAAAAAGAAAAGAAAAGAAAGAAAAAAAAGATCTCACAGGGAAGTGGTATTTTAGGTGGTCGTTTGATCGCTGGTAGAATTTAAGGGTACACGAGGATTGACTGGACTCATTTAAAATAAAATATTTTCCATATTTAAATGTTTTCCATTATAAATTTTTAAAGAATAATGGGTAAGATTTTGACAACCAGAACATGGAAATGCAACTGTGAGATTCTAAGAAGAACAAGGATGAGCTCCCAGGGGTGGTGAGAAGGCCTTATCTATACTCAAAGAACGTGTGACTTGTCTACTTTAGACAAAGTGAAGGATGGTAGTACACAGAAGCTAAAACCATAGAATCAAAGACAGAACGACCAAAACTAATAATCTTTAAATTTCAGATTTAAGAAGAGGAGTCCTCTGTGTTGTTCCATTGAGGAGATCATGTCAAGTCATCCACATTTCAAAAAAATAAAAATAAACGTAACAAGATGAATCTAATATCTGCAGAATATTTTGAAAGTGTGATACACACACACACACAAACACACACATATACCCCTTGTGTTTTAAGCTTCCAGGTGTTTGCTCATGTTTCCCCTGTCTGGTCAACTTGAACATGAAGTTCAAGCAGGTTCTCCTCCAGGGAGCCTCCCATAAAAACACACAGAATAACGGGGCGCCTGGGTGGCTCAGTGGGTTAAACCTCTGCCTTCAGCTCAGGTCATGATCTCGGGGTCCTGGGATCGAGCCCCACATTGGGATCTCTGCTCAGTGGGGAGCCTTCTTCTCCCTCCCCCTCTGCCTGCCTCTCTGCCTACTTGTGATCTCTCTCTCTGTCAATAACACACAGAATAAAGGCTCCTCATCTGTGAGGTCACAGTAGTCTAGACATATCTTTAATGACCCCCTTCCTAAGCGGATTGACTGCACCCATCTGCTCACTCATGCCTTGCACCCAACTACAAGCTCTTCAAGGCCATCCCCCCACGTCCCACCCATGGACAGGGCAAGCGCTACACCCAAGAAGTACGAGGCAGCGACCACAGCCATCTGACTGATGAATACAACGCTTCCACTTTATGGAGGCAAAACTCCTAGGCTCTGGTAAGTTGCTGGATTAGAGGTGCAGACAATCAGAAGACAAGCGGTAATAGTAGCAGTAACAGTCGTGGCGGTCACAGTTACAGTTGCAATTTGGCTTTTCCACACTTCCATGATATTAAGTGAAAGAGGAGAGTCAGGCCCATTGGGGAGGGCAATGGGGAAAAGGCAGAAATGGAGTTCCAAAGCTGACGTGTTAAATACAACATGTGAGGGGGGCTTGTGACAGATTTCAGGCAGATGAGTGGAGCGTAAGGCAGAGGTCAGGGGAGGAAATAGGCAGATCTGGTGACAAACAGAAGTAGAGAGTTGAATGAGAGGCCGGGAAACAACAAGGAGCAGGAGAATGGAAGGCAGTGAAGGCAAGAACATTCCGACAGAATGAGACGTGAACGAAGAATCAGTGAAAGACACAAAGAATTGCTAGATGTGTCGAAAAGGAATCAGCCCACGTGTTCAGAGCAGCACCATCAACTCACCCAGAAATGGTCCTGTCTTCAAAGAATGAAAGCACTCCGAGACCTTCCTTACAATGAGATTGAAGCTCTCCCTGTTTTTTTTTTTTTAGACCAGATTGACCTGAACTCTGTTTTTTCACGTTAACAATCTGATGCTGACTATGTGTTCTTGAAAGAATGTAGAAGCAAATCACGGCCAATGACCTTGACTTATGATCTGGGTCCAGAGTGAAGGTAGGAGGCGGGCAGTGGTTCGGTGGGGAATCCCCGCTGTCCCCGCTCATCTTCCTCATTCCTGTGCTGCTTCATTCAAGAGTCTTTATTGAAAGGAAATGTACTCACATGGGTGTTAAACAAAATACCCCTTTAAAATATGGCAACAGGTTGCTAAGAAATTTAGCGATGTGTTTGGACTTTTCAAAATGGTGGACTAAATTTTGGTTTAGATTTAAAATTAGCACTCCTATCTTAAAGATAAATACTGAAATGTCTCCAAATAAAATAATAGGATTGGCGGGTTTGCTCAAAAGAATATGGTGGAGGGGATTTGGGGGGTGGAGATATAGAGGAAATTAGATTAGCCATGAGTTGGTAACTGTCAAAACTGAGCGATGGATACATGGTTGGCTCATTGTACCATGTACCTTTGAATCTGTTTGAAATTTCCCAAAATATAAAGATTTTCTTAAATAGCTACTGAATTACACAAAACTCTCCTTTAGTACTTAAAACAGAGGGATAGTGAGTAAGAGGGTTGAATTTTTTTTTCCCCCTTGGGAGAAGTGAATTATTTTTCCCCCTGGTCCAAGGTTACACTTTTAATAGCACTGTGATTCCCTCCCGTCTAGCCAAGGAAAACTACAGAGGAGTAACTCTGACCCAACCAAGCTGCATGAAGACTAAGAGATGCGAAGAAATACAAGGGAGAGTTCTTTGTCTGTAAAACCCTTCTTAGGGTTACGGTAGAATCGACCCTGCCTCACTCTCAATTTCACCCCACTTCTCCTGTTGAGCTATGATCGATCTGCCATGATGCCATTAACCCATGAGGTAAGGTATACCTTAAAAAGAATCCTCAGAAATTCACCTCTGCACAAATGTGTTTTATTAGCTTACATAATGCCCTTTTTTTATAAAGACTCTTAGGGAAAAAAATGTGTGTCATCAATAATTAGAAGAGTTGAGGGGCGCCTGGGTGGCTCAGTGGGTTATAGCCTCTGCCTTCAGCTCAGGTCATGATCTCAGGGTCTTGGGATCGAGCCCCACATCGGGTTCTCTGCTCAGCAGGAAGCCTGCTTCCCCCTCCCCCTCTGCCCTCCTCTCTGCCTGCTTGTGATCTCTGTCAAATAAATAAGTAAAATCTTTAAAAAATAATAATAATAATTAGAAGCATTGGATTCTACTATATAAATGATCAACCTTTGCCTATGGATGATGTGAATGTTTTTCTTCGTGCTTCCTTCCTTGGGCTGATGGCTAAAAAGCTTACAGCCAAACTGGGACTCATGTTTATATTCATGTCCAAGTAGGTATTTTTTGTGTCTTTAATAACATTTTATTCTGTAACATCTTATATACATGTGAAAGTAAACAAGACAGTCATGATCACTCCACATGAACCCAATCCCCAGCTTCAACAAATATCAACTCATGGCCAGTTTTGTTTCATCTATAGCCAGCCCATCTCCCAGACATCAAATCATTTCATCCATAAATATTTTATCAAATACCTCCAAAAGAAATTGGCTGGGTTTTTTTTTTAGAAAAAGATTCTCTCTGTTTATTTGAGAGAGAGAGAAGGAGGGAGAGAACAAGCATGAGTGGGGGGAAGGGAAGAGCAGAGAGGGAGAGAGAATCTTAAGCAGACTCCATACTGCCTGCAGAGCTTGACATGGGGGGCTCAATCCCACGACCCTGGGATCATGACCGGAGCTGAAAGCAAGAGTCAGACACCTACCAACTGAGCCACTCAACCCCAGAAACTGATTATTTAAAACACACACACACACACACAAATAGCATGATTACATGCAAACGAATAAGTAATTTCTTAATATCTACTCAGTGTTCAAAACTCTAATGGTCTCATAAATATCTCAAATATTTTTAGAGTATACTGTGTTTGATCAGGATCAAAATTAGGTCTATGTTTTATGATGGCTTGATAAAGTTTCTTGGCTCTCTTTATCTCTTAGCTCTCTCTCCATTTCTTTCTGTCTGCCCCTCCCTCTGCATGAAATTGTTTTGTTGAAGAAATCTGGTCATTTGTTCTATAAAGTTGCCTACTGGATTTTGCCAATCAGATCCCCTTCTGATACACACACTCCTCTGTATGTTAGAGCTTGACCAGATTCGAACTGGTTTGCTTGGCAAGACTCCCTCACAGGTGGTCTTGTTTACTTTTTACTCGTGTTAAATCGCTGCATTATACACATCCTCGTGAACTCTCTTAAACTCCTGACGGAAAAAGGAAGAAATAAATAAATAATCCCTCAACAACACTTGGTATTTAACAAAATTTTTCATCCTTGTCAATTTGATAAGTAAACAAGAGTACTTTGTTGTTTTTAATCACATTTTAAAAATACCTAATAAAGCTGAGTATTTTTACGTGTCTACTGATACCTGTATTTTTCTATGAACTACCTGTTCAAAATATTAGCTCATTTTATATTATTGTTATTATTTTAATTGACGAGAAGACATTACTCTTTGGTAGTTTGTGTTGCAACATGCATACACACACACATCTGGGGTTACTTCCCTTATGGATTATACAAATTAAAAATTCTACATTCCTTTATGGCCTCGGTATTTTTATAAAGCAGGAAAATCGTTTCCTCTTCTCCAAATGGCTAGATAGCTGTCCCCATACCGCCTGTTAATCTGCCCATTTGTTCCTCCACCAATTTTATATACCATTTTTTTAAGACAAGGGTAGGGAGGGACAAAGAAAGGGAGAGAGAGGGAATTCCAAGCAGGATCCACACCCAGCACAGAGCCAGACGTGGGGCTCAATCCCAGGACCTTGACATCAGGACCTGAGCCAAAATCAAGAGTCAGACACCTAAACAGCTGGGCCAGCCAGGTGCCCCATACACCTATTTAATACATCTACCTCTTCTATAAGTTCCCTGGCTTTCCGTATCAAAAAATAATTAAATATGACAGTCATTGCAAACATCTTCACTTGATTCTGACTTTAAGAAAACTCTTCCAGGGGCATCTGGCTAGCTCAGTCAATGGAGCATGTGACTCTCGATCTCAGGGTTGTAAGTTCAAGCCCCACACTGGGCATGGAACGTTCTTAAAATAAAATTTAAAAGGTTTATAAGACAAGAAAAAGAAAACTTTCTAGGCTTACTCCGTAAAAGAATGACGCTGAGTTTAGATTCAGTTTGGTAGAAGAAGTAGATGACTACGCACATTTTGGTGAGGGAAGTAGGCTCATAACGGTTCCCAAGATGCGCACATATCCTAATGCTTGGCACCTGCGCACCATTACCATGGTAAAATTTTGCAGATGTGATTAAATTAAGGATCTTGTGATAAGGAGATTATCCTGGATTAACCAGCTGGGTCCCACATGCCATCAGAAGTGCCCTTACAACAAAGATGGAAGGGGAGGTTAGACTCACCCAGAGAAGATGGAGGCCAAGCCTAAGGAACAGGTCAGCTCCCAGCAGCTACGTGAGGCAAGGAAAGGATTCTCCTCCCCAGAGTCTCCGGAAGGGGCCTGGCCCGCCCACACCTTGATTTCATACTTTTGGCCTTCCAAGTGTGACAGAATACATTTCTACTGTTCTCAGAATAAATTTCTACTGTTCTAGTGCAAACCAAGTTTGCACTAATTTGTTACAGCAACTACCAGAAACTAATACAGTGAATTATTAGAAATGGACATTGAGGGGCGCCTGAGTGGCTCAGTCAGTTGGGTGTTGGAATCTTGGTTTCAGCTCAAGTCCTGATCTCAGGGTCCGGGGACTGAGCCCCACATCAGGCTGTGTGCTGAGCATGGAGTCTGCTTAAGATTCTTTCTCTTCTCCCTCTGCCCCTCCCCCTGCTCACACTTGCTCTCTCTCTCTCTCTCTCTCTCTCTTTCTCTCTCAAATAAATTAATTTTTTTTTCAAAAAAAGAAAGAAATGGATACTGAATTTTATCAATTTATCTCTCAGAACATATCCAACGTCCCTCCTACCACACCCACGCTGCTCTCTACCAAATATATGTCTCACTTTTCCCTTTCTCTTACCCCCTCGTTTCCTTCTCAACTGTTTTCTGCCACTATCTCCAAAGCATCTTGTGACCCTACAACGCCACTGGTGATAGAAACACCTAGAAGGTCTATCATTAGATAGACGGGGTCAAACACAAGCAACACTGAGATGCTAATTGCACACTAGAAGAAACGGGTACCCTACAACGCCACTGGTGATAGAAACACCTAGAAGGTCTATCATTAGATAGACGGGGTCAAACACAAGCAACACTGAGATGCTAATTGCACACTAGAAGAAACGGGTATGGGGAGATGGAGCCATCCTCCTCCTCAGTGGGTGCCCTTTCCTGGAACAAAGAAGGAGTCGATTTGACCTCCTTCCAATTCTTTCTAACTCAATGGCATCTCAGAGGAAAACTAAGAAATGCAGCTCTTTCCCCCGGCCTGTGGCACACTCTGGAATCCCTGATGCCCCCACCCCCCCCCCACCCCGCCAACAAGGAACAAGAAACCATGGCTAAAGCAGTATCAAAAACCTATGGCAGGATCCTTCACCCTGACACTCCAATCCTCCAGCCTGAAAGAGCTCAGTAGAATCCTCTGCACCAGGCTTGTTTCTGCAAGATCTCGTCACCTTCTTTCCAGGGAGGCTGCAGGGTCCTGGGGGTCGTGTTTTGCAAGCCGCAGCCTGGCCAAAGACCATGATGGGCTCTGCCTTTGGGTCTGCCCGGTCCTCTCATGGCTTTAGTGCATCTCCCACTGGTGACCCTCCAGGTGAGAGGTTCCTAAGGGTCCCATAGCTTCCAAAAGACCAACAGCTTCCAGAAAACCACAACGTTTAAATGTGATTTTTCTGAGAAAAGAATACTAATCTACAAAAGCCAACAACTTAATTTCAAATCAGAGTTCTTTATGCTAATCTACTCATACAGCAATCCTAATGATTTCAGATCCTGTGGGGCCCTGGAGGGAAAATTCCACAGTCCCATAGAAAGACAAAGGCTCTCCATTTTTTTTAATCCTGGATAAACCTCTGTCACCGTAATTAACAAGTATTGCTTCGGGCAGCGCTATGAGTCAGGCTGTCAAAAGCAGTGGAGTTCTCTAGTCTTGGGTAGTAAGCCCAGAAATCTTTCCAGACAGTCACCTTGAAACATGTACATCAGTTAATCTCCAAGACTCAGCAAACCCCCCCCCCCTGGAAAAATAGTAAAAATTCTTTACTGCACAGGGGGAATGTTCCACCTACCTATGTGATCAGAAATGTGAGTCAAGTGGGGGAGGGGGTGGGCAGGCCCTGGGTAGCTCAGTTGGTAGAGCATCTGCCTTCTGCTCAGGTCATGATCCCAGGGTCCTGAGATGGAGCCCTGGTCAGCAGGGGAGTCTGCTTCTCCTTCTCCCTCTGTCCCTTCCCCCCAGCTTGTGTTTGCACTCTCTCTCTCTCTCTCTCAAGTCAGTAAAGTAAATAAAAGTAAGTAAATAAAATCTTTAAAAAGGAAAATAAATAAATAACTAAACCCTGGGATGTCTCATTCACACCACTGCCTCTGGGTGTCCTGAAGCTGTTGCCTCTGGGTGTCCTTAAGCCAGCTTTAATGGCTCACCAAAACACTCTGAGGAGATGACTTAAAATGATCCCTAGAGGCACTGATTTTACAAAACTAAGTCAGAGATTCTTATGGGACTGACTTCAGTTAACTATTGCTGATGGCAATTCTCACAAGCCTTGATTATTGGAGTGCAGTGAGAAGGGGGGGGGGTGTCCGCTGGTCCAACCAAGTTATAGAAGGCGTGGTTGGAAGACCCCTCCCGGTGACCCTGGGAGGAGGAGGCCAAGCACCAAGGGACTAAGCATAGCACTCAGGAGCGGTAAAACCTTGAGAAGGTATTCATCCTGAGCCCCAACATTAAAATGGGAGTATTAGCATTGACCTTATTGCAATAACATGAGCTAAGCACGACAGACAGCGCCAGTGGATAAAAGCGTGTTGGATACGAGGATGCTAAAAATTTCCAGGTCAGGCTATGCTGCTGGTTTTGGCAGGTGCTGCCTTATTAACAAGTAGCTGCTGTTAGAATAATAAACTAAACTCTTTTTTTTTTTTTTTGGTAAAAATTTTATTTGTTTATCTGACAGACAGAGATAACAAGTAAGCTGAGAGGCAGGCAGAGAGAGAGGGGGAAGCAGCTCCCAGCTGAGCAAAAAGCCGATTGTGGGGCTCGATCCCAGGATTCTGGGATCATGAACCAAGGCGAAGGCAGCGGCTTTAACCCACTGAGTCACCCAGCCACCCTGCACATAAACTCTTAATGTAATGATCAGTACCACTGCATGGAATAAATATTACCGCCTCTACTTTGAGGCCCCTGTCCAGATACATGGAGCATTACGGACCTCAGAAGCCAGCTTTCCCATATAATATAACAGTATTCAGTCCTTTGATCACAATTACTTCTCATCACAGGTCTAGTTCTATTAGCGTGTAGAAGGATTATTGCTGACCTGCGTGCAGGCTATGCACAAAATCTGGGCTCCAGAAGTAAAAGTTCTGGGTCAAATCTTCCGTGCAGCTTGTCTACCCCTATGCCCGGAGGTACTGAGATAACAAACACAGGTTATAAAGCTGTTTACCGGGAACTACTGTGACATGACCTGAGGTCTATCAGGAGATCAAGACTCAACTGAAAATATATATATATATATATG